>NW_025853056.1:0-4164 GCF_002878395.1 Capsicum annuum | reverse complement strand
TCAATTTTGGTCACTTAGTAATTGATACTTTTATGTTTGTAATCTCTCAGTTAAAATCTTAATATATAAAAGTTTACATATTTTTTCTAAAGTTATGTATCATTTTATAATTGTTATTTGTTTGATGAAAAGAGTGATGTATCATAGTCATATTTAATGAGTAAAATCATATTAACATGGTGAACTTTTCATGAAATAGCATAAAACTAATTTGAACAACAAAACAAACTTCTGTAAAGTAATATACTTCTTGAAAAACAAGATCAAATATTAGATAAATATAACAAAATTGAACACTTTAAATCATTAAAAAGTAAATAATCATTTAATTTTAACGTTGTTCAAACATTACTCAACGCTAGCCAAATCAAAATCAAACCAACATAAATGAAAATAAGTTAAAATATCAGTATGCTCAACATAAAAAATATTTCAGCATGTTTGTTTTAAAAATACTATTCATTGTTAAAAAATGTAATTAGTAATTTCTCATAATAACCAACACTATTCTACTCATCGTCCCCTATAATATTAGTTTTTGTGTATACTATAACTGTCATAACCAGTAATGTATCATATTACTACACCAAAGAACATCAACCAACAAATAACTTTAGCAAAATGTATCCAAAAAAAAATACGATATCAGAAAATGATACATAAAAAAAAATATCAACATGTAGGTTTTAAAAACCTGAAATAATATTAAATAATATGTTGAGAACTGTACCATACAAACAAACAATACTATTCTACTAATCATCTCTTATGACACATATGAAACTAATGTATCATATGAAACATATGAAAAACATAGAAAATTATTTTTTCATATTCAATGAACTATTATAAGCAGTAATGTATCATATTACAACACCAATATACCATCATTCGAGCTACATTATAAATTCAAAAATATTATTCTTGAACTCAACATAAAGTGTTACTTCATTGTCGTTCTGAATCACCATTGGCGATGAATTTTCTTCGACAACATATCTGGCATCGATTTTTTTTCTTGATTAATCAATATCAAATTTGATTGCGATTGTCGAAATCAATCTCAAATATGAAATACATTCTGTAACAAAAATTTCATCATTTTTTATTTCATATTGAAATTTATTTATCCAAACATAAAAATGTCTCAACAGAATAGAGATGTGTGTAATTTTCTTGGAACAAAGAAATAAAAAAATAAATAAATAATAGAGATAGGAAGAAATGGGATAATTTTGATTGAGGGAGATTATTTTGGTGATTCGAATTTGAATTATGAATTTGTTACTAATTTGTAGGGATTCAAGAGATATTTCTCAAATTAGAATCGTATTAATTGCTCCGTTATTTACTCTTTTACTGTTATTTTCCTCTTTTATAGTTAATTAGTTTGGTAGTTATGTATCTGTTGGTTATGTATCCAGAATAAATTTATGTATTGTTACACCCCTATTTTTACTGTATCCGACCCCGCTAGGGAGCTAGTTTTGAGAAAAATGAGTTTTTTCAAATAAAGTGACGTTTTGAATAGGGATTATTTTATTTACAGAGTTGCCACTTGAATTTGATTTTGGGTTTTCCAAGTCACCTTATTGAATCCCCAATCAAAAGAAAATGACTCTTTATTTTATTGGTCTGCGAATTAGAAATTGGATAAGGAATTCTGTTGACCAAGGGGAAGGTGTGAGGCACCCCTCGAGTCCCGTGGTTCTAGAACGGTCGCTTTAATGACTTACGTCTGACTTAAATTAATCTTTTGGATATATAATATTTGTTAGCATAAAGTTTTTTACCTTCCGCCTTTAATTCTTTTTGCATATATTTAAAATTATATTGATGTGTGGCTTATCGATTGTAGTACTTTTCGGTCTTACCATGAGTTTTGATATATTTCTCACATCTTTGAGGCATTTATGAGTCGTCCCTCATTTTCTAATCTAAATAAGCACCTAATAGGTTTAGAATCTACCCAACCCGATTAGATCGACTTTAAAATGGTAAATTGATTTTATTATAATGGATGGTCGGTAGCAGGGCTTTCCAACTTCATCGTTAATTTTCTCTTGTGTGTAAAACTTTAAGTTCTTGAGGTTGAGAACCAAAATCATTATTTTACAAGTTCACTCCCATACTATTGATTTTTCCCCTCTTTCTTTTTTTCAATTATGACTCTCTCTCTCTCTCTCTCTCTCTCTCTCTATCTATCTATATATATATATATATATATATATATATATATATATTTAATCTTTTAAACATAAAGGATTAGTCTTACTCTTGTACACAAATTATTAATACATAAACTTAAACAAACATTACTTAAAAGCCACATTAAAGTAATTCTTCGCAACACCGTTAATTAATAGAGTTACATTTACTGAAACTACCATTACGAAGTTAACTCAAAAATTAAAAGATCACATATTGCATTTAACCAATTTATTACAACGAAATTAACATATAGAAAAAGAATAAAATTTCGTAATCACGCCATTTGTTTTAAATGAATGAAACAACTATTTATTATTTTTCTTTTACTACTTTTGAAACAACTATAACTTTCTAAAAACTTGTTTATCATTTACATACTTATACAATATATGGGTCTATTATTGCTACGTCTATTTATGATCACAGACTACAGAGAATATAAAATACCACAAATTAAAGGAAACATTACTCCTATTGTGTAGGCTAGATGATTTGAGAATCTCTTGATTAACAATAGGTTTAGATATCAATGTCATGCATGCATGGGTCATGTATTAGCTAGGATATATCATAAATACTTTCTACGTAACCTCTTCAATCTTTCAAGATTATTAACTTTAATAACTATCTCATTTAAAATTCAAAACTAGTTTAATTAACATTATTTCAGAAAATAACACGAGTTATGAATAAAGACGTAGACATGAACTACACATAAATAATAAGCTACACATAATAAATAATTTAACAAGCCATGAGAATAACTTTATTCATTTTTCAATCAATAGCAAAACATATAAAATGGTACAAATGGATAAGAACCTGAAAGATGAACTGATTAAAGAAAGTACGAACGACGTCCAGAAACTCTAACGGGAACCCTCACGAATTCGATCCGCTACTTCTTTTCCTTTCCTTTGTTTCTACTAAGTTTTTTTTTTTTTTTTTTCTGTTTTCTCCTTTTTTTTCTTTGTCTATGTCCCTTCTAATCCCAAATTGTTCTCCCCCTTTTACTGTGTGCATGTGCATGTATAAATATTAGTACATGTGTGTGGATCATGTGTTGTATAGTGTAGGTAATGGGGAAGTTTAGGGGAGTATTTTAATGGGGAAAAGGGAGACGTGAGGAGGAGGAGCTGGTGAGGTAGTTTTAGGCTAGGATTTTCTATTTTTTATTATTATTTTATTAGAATCCTATTTAAGTCAAACATAAAAATAATAAGAATATTATTTTGAAATGATAATATATACAAGAAATTAAATAGCTCGTCCTAGAAACATGATTAAGAAAATATTAATATCACTAAATTATTTATTAAAAATTAAAAGAAGAAAATGAATATAATTCAGAAGAATTTTCTTTTTTCTCTTTTTTTTTAAATAAATAAATAATAATAATAATAATAATAATAAAAATAAAGCTTATTTAAAATGTAACTCTATTTTTTGTAGTTTTCAAAACTTTTTAACAAACCTTGTAAAATAAAATAAACTTGAAATATCAAATTTAGACCTAAAAATAAAATAAAATAAATTGAACACTAAATCGACATAAAAATGTTAGGTTTGGTACAAAATTAGGTGTTTACAGAATGCCCCTCTTTCCTTGAAAATATGGAGAATTTTCAAGCAAAGAAGTAAACATGACTAATTTTTCGGCCCAACAACTTGTCTACTTAATTTATTTATAATCACTTATATCATCTTTTAAGCGCATAAGCTAAAATGTTATTTCTTTAATCCTATCCAAACAGACTCTTACACAACCTTTGAGTTTCTAATTTTAAATATATTATTTTTTTATTCAACAACTTCAAAATTAAAGATATAAAAAATAAACCTTAAATTACAAGAAAATTTTCCTCCACTATCCGAACTTCATGATAACATGGGCTATTCAGTATCTAGAACACTATTGATACGATTTGATCTTTAATTTTCTCTTTTCAGTTA
>NW_025853055.1:44404-51317 GCF_002878395.1 Capsicum annuum | reverse complement strand
TCAAATCCGAACCTTGCAAAGAAATAGGAAGGACAAGCAAACAAAAGTTCCTCAAGGTATGAGGGTTAGGATTATTGTAACCAATCATAGAATCTTGCCTAGGTGGCTCAAACTTCACATATATCCAAACATCCCTCTTACTTGAATAACCTACCAAGGGAGAATCAACTAGTTTATCTACATAAGTATGAAAAGAAACAAGGAACATGCGTCGATTATCAAGTGGAAAACATAGACTCTTCTTGGAGCAACAATTAGACTTGAAATCCAAGAGAGGAAAGCGATACATTCCATGCACATTCAAGTCATTCGAAAAGACATACTCATCACCACACTTTAAATGATCACCGAAGTCAAATGGGTAGAGTGTCCATGGGCACGGGTTGGGAATACACTTTCTTACCAAAATACTACTATAATAATGATGAAATGTCTCCTCTATACTATCATGGTCAATAACAAAAACAACTAGAGAGTCATCCTTAGTCATTCGGCCAACATGTTCAACATCATCATTTTCACACACAAGTTGGTCTTCATGACTTTCATAAGACAATGTACTACCACTTTCCATAATGGCTTCAACACTAGGTAAATCAACTAGTGTATCCAGAATCTCAAGTTGTACATTATCATCACAAAATAAAGGCACATTCGGTTCACTTAAAGATAAACTATCATTCACACTTAGTTGGCTATTATCCTCATTCACTAGAGTGTAAAAGTTAGTTTGATTACCTTGTAGCTTATGTGGAGCATGACCACTCACGGGAATTTGATTAGGAAGGCTTGGATGCTCTATCAAGTTATCCAACTTCTTGAACAGAGAGCCTTCCGTCCCTTCCAATCTTCCTTCCATTATGTCCATTATTCGCCTATCTATGACATCAAACCATGCCATGATGAATTTAAACCAATTAGGCATTTCAGCTTCATTCATCATTGTACCCATCAAGAGATACTAAGCAAACAACACAAAAACAACAAACACATTAAAGATTAGCAAAAATCAGTCCACAATTCATCACAAAATAGTCCACAATGCATCTCAAAATAGTCCACAATCCCTCACTTTCACACTTTGAATTTTTCACTCTATTGGCCTTACATAACTCGCTTATACTCCAATAAGGTTACTTGGTCCCAATTATGGCTCGAGGTCAGAGTAGATTCTTGTTTGAAACGACTCGAATAAGTAATGTACGAACTTGAACTAAAAAAGATACTACGACTCAAAAACGAGAAAAGCACACGACAAACAACGTTAATATGGAGAACGTACACAAAACTAACTTACAAGCTAGTAGAGTATTACTAGGTTGTCAATTAATGTCGAGCAAACAAATGAACCTAGGAAACAATAAAATGAAACTAAGAAATCTAAAATTTAAATTCAAAATGTTGCGTGAACAGTACTTTAGTGACGTGGCAGTCCACTATTGGCCTTAAGTTTTATCAAAAATTTATTTTCCAATTTCAAGTCTTGATCAATATACAATTTGGAATTGGTGAATTTGGTTAATGGAGAGAAAAGTGGTCTTGGAGCCTTTTTGTTCAAATTTCAAAAGCAAAACTTGACTTCTTTGAACTTTCTCCTTGAAACAAGGTCCTTAAATCAATGAAAAGTAGATGAAAAGTCTTTGAAGTGATAGGGACAAGTCTTTCACTAACAACTACTACAAGCTTGTCTTTCACCTTTTTAGATCTAGTTTGCACTTTAAAGATTAACAAGATGATGAAAGGGTGAAGAACCTTAAGAACACAACAACAACTCTAAGAACAACAACAATTTCAGTTTCCAACTCCACTACAACAAAACCATCAAATTGGCCAAGGTTTAGGTAACAACAACATCCAACTCGGCCACACCTTGTTCACATCAACAACTTCAACGTTCAAGTTCAATCTTAGATTTGGACACTTTTTAGTGTTGATGAGAATGAAACCAACACTAGAAACACTCTAAACAAATAAAAGACTACAAGTTCTAGACACACAATAAACAAATCTTGGCCAAGATAACAACAACACAATTTTCAGTCAAGAACACAAAATGGATAGATTTGCACTTTTCTGGAAAAAAAACTTCAGTTTTCAGCTTTTTTTTTTTGAATTTTCATCCAAGAGAACCCAAGATTGGTAGTGTAGGAACACAACTAGCCTTACTTTGATACCAAATGATACCAAACTCTCCAAGAACACAACAACACAAACACCAAAATTAGTCCACTAGTTCAAGAACTATGGACCATTTTGATGACCTCTCTCGGATTCGCAAGAAGAACAAGAAGGAAAGTGATATCAAGAGTAAAACACACTAAAACAGCAACAACACGTGATGAACAAAATGCAATAACAACAACACACAGCTATAAGACAAGAACACAAACGAATTACACTAGATATAGATAAACGATTACAAGAAAGTAAAGATAGATAGATAGACAAAGGGATGGTATAATATTAACAACCCAAAAGCTTATTCCACTTTTGGACCTTTAATATCATACACAACCTAAACCTATCTCTTATGTGACTTCAAGAGAACCGGAGTTCCCAAGCAATCTCCGTTTCTAGGCAAATGATCAACACAAGGATTCCACCTTGCTAAAGACTCTCAAAGAGGCTACAAAATATATTCTCCAAAAATCTCCCAAAAATGACCTAATTAGGTTCTATTTATACCTAGGTTAACTTATTACAAATGACTAAAAAACCCTTGCAAAGGGCGGATGAACAGTGAACGTGGATGAACAGTGAACAGTTTTGGAGCTTGTGGGACTTGTTCTCTACACTTCAAAGCTTGTTCCTTGGATAGGCAGCCCCCCGAGCTCGAGTATTGACGCATTGGACCCCGATCATGATCGTACCCATATCATTTCCTTATCCCTTACACCAAACGTCCCCTAACTTTTTTTCATTAAAAACTAATATAACTTTCTGTGTGGTTTAATGACCCTGAACACCACTTTGGGTATGTTAGGGTAACTTTTCAAGGATTTGGAGGATGTGATGTGCAATTTTCTTTCCTATAAATAGTCCCTTATCACACGTAGAAACAACAAAATGAAAACATTGTAGAGTACGCTGGCTCTAACAACTAGAAGTTAATTTGTTTTCTAGGTACAAACCCTTCTATTTCTTAAAGCCATCTCTATGGTAATTTATGTTAGATGCTTATTTGATGACTTTTGTTACGACTTTCAATCAAATTAAGGTAACTCTGATTTTGTCAAGACGTCGTCTCAGCCTCCTTGTGTTATTTTAATTTTAGGTTCCATGTAATGCAACGACAAGTTAGAAATTTCATTAAGAATATTCAAGATTTAACATATTACGTGTGAAAAATAATTTCTGACCTATATACTTGTATGATTTTCTTATTCTTAGTATACATTTTCAATGAAGGGTGTTCAACTGGTCACCCTTTACTACATGTGGCCACGCCACTGATGTAATGCATATCATTTTTTTATTGCTTATTTACTCAGTTTCACTTGTTTCTCTTTTGGTTGGATTCATTCACCAAAGGAGAATATGGAGAACCTCATGATCTCTAGTAAAGTGGAAGAACTTCCTCCAACTTATGTCTTACCAAAGCATGAAAGGCCAGTAGTTCCAGTTCCAATTGTCAAGGCGAAATTCCAGTGATTGATTTGGCGCAAGAAAGAGTTGTTGCTCAACAACTCCGGAAAGCTTTGGAAGAATATGAATTTTTCCAGCTTCATTATAGTATTAATTATTTCCGTAATAAGAATATTAGAATAGCAGAGTTAATTTAGTGCATTAAGCTCCTGGTGTAGGCAAAGTTTAGGAAAGGGTGGTCCATAAGCGTTTACAAGGGTTTATTGTAACCTGGTCATGTATTTTTGCAAGAGGACTATTTCCACAACTTCAACTCTTGACTTCCTAATTACATGTAGTATCTTTATCAATCACGTCAAGACTCTCTTGCAATAAGATTAAATAAATTGAATATATATATATATATATATATATATATATGTATATATATATATATTTTGCTCTTTTGGAATATTATTCCTTTATTCATGTTTGACTTGATAGCCCCTTTAAAGAAACTATATATATAATGATTATTTTACTAAATCACCTCTAATTATTATAAGTCATTACACATATTGAGAAATGAATTGAAAATAATTATCTCTTATTTTTCAAATTGGACAAATAAATATGATAATTTATTTTATATACATTTTACAAGTAAAAGTAGACAGAGCAATAAGTAATTGCTAGAAAACATGCCAATAATATTTATCTACATATATATGTTAAACAAACTGAAGTCGAAGTAAAACAATACAATTATGAAACAGGTAATCAATCACGGCGTACCACAAGATCTAATGAAAGAGGCAATGAAAGTGTATGAAGGATTTTTCTATTTGCCAATGGATGAGAAAGAGAAGTATGCAAAAGAGCCATTGTATACTTACAGTACCAAACACAATGATTCAGAGGAACATCGATACTGGAAGGAAGTGTTGGAACACAACTGCAATGTTGATGGCCAAGATCAAAATACTTGGCCTACTAACCCTCCAAATTATAGGTACTTGACCCTTTTTTCCTTTTTGTCTTTTTCTCCGTTTTAATTTATTTGACACTAGTTGACTTGATACAAAATTTAAGAAAGAAAAGAAGAATTTTAAAATTTATGATCTAAAATATTCTTTGATCATTTTATTAAGGATGAAAGGAGAATTTCACTACAATAATAAAGACTTTTAACGGTAATAAACATACACTTTAATAAAGATTGTTAAAATTTTCACTGGCATTAATTAATTGTCATGAATCCAATGTCCCTATTGACTTTACAGACATTTACTAAGTGTGCTAAAATATAGTACATATTTTTTCGTTCGGTCTTACTTGCATTATCATATTTTGAGTTGATACACCCATTAAGAAAAATAATTAATAACATGATTATTTTATCATAGCATCCCTATTAAATAATGCTTACGTTAGATCTTGAAATTAATTTGGAAAAAAAAATTAATGTTAAGATTAAATAGGAAAAAAGAAGTTATCTTCTCTTGATTTATCAAAAATGACAAGTAAAAGTAAATATCAAATTAGGAAATTAGTGACAATTAAAAACGAACAGAGGCAGTATATCTTTAATTTAAAACAACAAGAATCGAAAGTTTCTTTTTATATTTTAGAATATATGCCAGTCAAACTAAGACGCTTACATTAGGACTAGGACAGAGGACTACTATCAATGAAAATTCTTCGGTTTATTTTCTTAATCACAACTTTCTCCTCAATTTTAACAGTCAAATCTTTTAATTTTGAGCATAAATTCAGACATAAAATCTTTAATTATATATTTAAAAAATGCATTTAAAATTATTATAAATTATAATAAATGACAATTTTAATTATTTAAAACACATAAAAAAAATCACAGAAAAAATAAGTTTCTTTACATTTCAAAATACTATAAATGGATATTCTTCAGTTTATTTTCCTAATTAACCCTTTCTCCCAATTTTAATAGACAAATCTTTTAATTTTGACCATAAATTCGGACGTAAAATCTTAAAGTTTTATGATATAAAATTTACATATTTAAAAATTGCATTTAAAATTATTATCAATTATAATAAATGTCAATTTTAAATATTTAAAACACATGAAAAAAACACAGAAAAACTAAGTTTCTTTAAATTTCTAGATTCAAAAGATAAACTAAAACAAATAGAACCCCTTATATGTTCATGTCAACGTTAAATATGAGAATGAAATTTAATTTCAGGGAGGTTATTGGTCAATATTCATGTGGACTGAGAAAGCTAAGCAAGATTATCTTGGATTTGATAAGTGAAGCACTAGGGTTGGAGGCAGGGTACTTTGGCAAAGAACATGGACAAAGAATGTTTGTGAATCATTATCCAGTATGTCCAAATCCAAGTTTTTTTTTTTTTTTGGTTTACCTTCGGTACTGGTGGACATTGTGATCCTAATCTCATAACCATTTCTCAACAAGTAGTATATGGCCTTCAAATACTCAAGAATGATGAATGGATTGGTGTGGAACCTCTACCTCATGCATTTGTTGTCAATTTTGGTCTACCTATAAAGGTACATATAGTATTTCTTTTATTAATTTTTATTTATTTCTTGTGTTTTATTTTATGTGTCTTATATAGACACTTAACCATGTTTCATAGTAAAAATAGAAAAAAGCAATTTTTATTTTCGAAGCAAAAATTGATTTCAGAAAATGGAGTTGGGTTTGACCACTAAATAAAGAAATTAAGTCTACACTATCAGTTAACTTGATCTGCTATTGCAGGTTACCCAATTATTTAAATAAAAATCAAAAAAGAAAAATTAGATAACCTACAATAGCAAGTCAAGTTTATCTGATAGTGTAAAATATTTTGTATACTGACAGTGCACAAACTTAAATTCTTAAATAAATTAGAGCTTTTTTTGAATTCTATGAGTAATTTGGCTTTTTGTTGTTTTTGAAAAAAAAGAAGTAAATAAAGTGAAATTTATTTTATCTTAAAATTTTATGAATAAACGTATTTTTTTTGTTGGAGATTGACTCCGAAAAAAGTAAACATTTTCATGATTAAACGCCCCTCACAGTAAAGCAAACTAAGTATAAAATGACACATTTTCTTATTTAAAAGAATAAAATGGAATTATAAATAGGAAGAAAGTTAACAAGAAGTAGGGTGTGTTTGGTACGAAGGAAAACATTTTTCAGGAAATACTTTCCAATTTTCTTATGTTTGATTGGCTTATATATTTTGAAAAATATTTTTCAAACCAACTTATTTTTCTTAAATCTAAGAAAAATGACTTCCCTTCAAAAAGTAAGGAAATATTTTTCAAAACTATCTTTCAACTTCATTTTAAAGTTGAA
>NW_025853055.1:39210-44304 GCF_002878395.1 Capsicum annuum | reverse complement strand
AAATATTTTTAAAAAGTTTTTAATTTTTTTCTTCCCCCTCACTCCCCTGCCCTAACCTCCAGCTCCTACTAACCCCCTCTCCCCCCGCTAATTTTTTAAATTTTTTTCTTTACAAAAAAATTTAAAACTTTTTCTTACTCCACCCCTACTACCTATTCTGACACCCCCACCCACCCGCCAACCAACCCCCTTCCCAAAAAAGGATTTAATTTTTTTAATTTACTTTTTAAAAAAGAATTCTAATATGTATTTTTATGCTTTAGCGAAACACTAAAATGTATTTTTTGAAAACTATTTTTTCATTCACCAACCAAATACTAAAAAATATTTTTCGAAAAATATTTTTCATCCACCAACCAAACATAAGAAAATAAGTAAGAAATCAACTTGTTTTCCAGGAAAACATTTTCTTGGAAAATATTTTTCATGAAAAATATTTTCCTTCATACCAAGCTCACCCGTAATCTACACTTAGTCTCAATATATTTTATTTCTGGTTGTATAAATATAGGCAATTACCAATGGGAAGTTGACGAGTGTTGCACGTTGAGCGGCGACCAACGCAGCTAGGGATGACAATGGGGCGGTGCGGGTGCGGTGGGGTACGGGCTTTAAGTTATGTGGGGTGGGGCGGATGCAGTACCGCCAAGTAAGTTTTTTTTTTTTAAATGGTGCGGTGCAATACGGGTTGCGGGTATATGCTGGTTTAAATTAAAAAAAATAAAAAATTTGTATTATTCTCGTGAATAAACCTAAAATTATATGTATTCTTTACTTAAAATTTTATGATACTTAAAATGACATATATAACACTACAAATAAATAATTTTATAGTTTTTTTAATATCTCTATTCATTTTAAAAAAAATATGATATTTGATCATTACTTGTACACGTGATATTTTTTGATAATTTCTTAGCGAAAAGTGATATAATAGAAACTAGTTGTTATTATTTCCTAGTTGTAGATTTGAAAATATTATGATTTTCAATAAAGTTACGAATTTTTCAAAAACAAAAAAATATGGGGCGGTGCGTTGCGAGTATGCGCGGGTATGAGTGTGGGGCGGGTTTATGCGGGTTTAAAGGGGATGCGGTACGGTGCGGTGCGTTTTTAAAATTTATGGATTTAGAAAAAAACCCCACCGCACCGCACTGCACCATTGTCATTCCTAAACGCAACTCAAGCACGTATTGCTATTGGTACTTATTTTTGTCCTGCTAATGTCGTTGAGCCTGCAAAATCATTTGTTGGTCTGAACAATTCTCCACTGTTTAAACCCTTTAAATGGGGCACTGAGTTCTTGGGGAATAATTGGCAAAGAAGAACTTTTGCAAAACTATTTTGTCAAATACCCCCTTAATTTTTTTTTGATTTATTTTTTAGGTTTAGGGTGTAAAAAGTGGAAAAAGTGAGGTCCACACGTGGGCCAAGGGACCAATTCATCATTTATATAACTTTACAAATTTAATATAATACACCTAACCCCCTCCACTTATTCCAATATCCAAAAAAACCCTCCCTCTCCCTCTTCAATTCCCAACTCCCGCTTTCAAATAAATTCTCCTAAAAACGTCATTTTCGTACGTTCTTCATCTGCAGCTGCTAAGGGGGCATTGTTGCTTCGCAAGGTTAGTTAAAATCGAGTTTCAATCATTTCTAGATCCATTTAAATGGCTTTTCTTTTTGTTAATAGATTGGTAGTGATGTAGGATTTTTTTTTTCGAATTTGGTGTTTTGATTTAATCGTGTTTTTTTTAGCAACGAAGTGTTGAATGGTGATATAATTGTTATTTGAAGAGTTATTTTGGCATTTTAATTTGAACAGCGTCCTGTTTCTGTCCGTAGACCCTTGGTCTATTCGTAGACCCGTGGTCTATTCGTAGACCCGTGGTCTATGAAATGAGAATGCCCCAGATATATTTCAATTTTTAGACGTATGAAATTCTTTTAAAACATGATTGTTGAAATAGTGAAAATTGAAATATTAATAGCTAATTAGTTTGATTAGGTTCACTAGTTTGATTTTTAGCAATTATTGTGTTTTGACATTTTATATGTTCAATTTTGCTTCAATTATTGTATGTTTGTGTAGTGAACTGTTTAATAGTAGGGTGTTTGTTAATTTTTTTTTTGGGGGAGGAGGGGGGGTTTCATTTGATCATTGAGTTATTTCTGTTGATAGACTTGTGGTCTATGAACTAAAAATGGGAGATTTGTTCTTTAGGTGTAGACTGTGTTGAAAATGGATAGAAAAAATGTAATTCCTAAACAAAAAGACGATACCACTGGTAGTAGTAGAAAAAGAAGAGCTGCGGCAGTTGAAAAAGTGTCAAAAAGAAAGAAAATTAAAGAGTCGATGTCCGAATCAGATTCGGAGTTAAAGGAGATAAGCGACTACGTCGATTTTGGTGAAAATGTTGACAAGCGGAGTGCCAGTGGTAACAGTGAAGAGTGTGAGGGAAGTGGGAGTAATAGTGATGGAGATAATGCTTCGTTGTCCGTGCCATATCTTTCAAGGTGCATTTCTGTGGAGCGGTATGACCTTCGAACGATAATTGACGAGGTCGGATCTTTCTCGAAAAAGATATTGGTCAGATCAAGAATGGCTGCTTATCGAGAATTTAGTCAAATTCTTGTCGACCAAGAATTGAAGAAAAGATTCAAGTGGTCCTATTTTGGACACCTGAGAAACCTGCCGGAACATCTCAAGTTCAATAGGCAGTTGGTCCATTATTTCCTGTTGCGATGCGTTAAGAACGATAAGATGCATCATGAGATGTGGTTCTGCATTAACAACAAGCCTGCCTATTTTGTCTTGAAAGAGTTTTGTTTGATCACGGGGCTGAACTGTTCATCATACCCCAGTGAATCAAAAATGAAGAAGGTGTTAGCAAAGGGGGACAATTTTTGTTTTAAGGTGACAAAAAACAAAAAAATCACGGCGGCCAACTTGTTACACCTAATCAGAGGGAATAAGCTGAACGAGGACCAGAAGTTCAAGTGTTGTCTACTGTGGTTCTTGCACACCATGTTGCTTGCGAAAGATTCGACGAAGGTTGTCGACACAAAACTGATTCGAATGGTCGACTCTTTGAGTTTCTTCAAGAAGTATCCGTGAGGAAAAGAGGCATTTCAACTGACCATGGACTATCTAAAAAAGAAAAGTGACCTGAAGAAGCAGAAGAAAGTATTTGATGAGAAGCAGAAGGCATCCTATGCTCTATTCGAATTTCCCTGGGTATTCATGAGATCTACCATAAACCCTTTAGTGAGTTTATCGTAGATTATCATTTTATTCATACTGTGTCATATAGACTCATAGTTATTTTTTTTACTGTTGTACTGCTTACAGATTTGGATATATGAGGCCTTTCCTCATCTTGGAGAATTTGATGGAAAATCAATGGATGAGCCCTTACCCATCCCCCGCATCCTCAGATGGCACACTTCAAAAAACGACAAGATAATTGAAGGTGACCCATTCAAGTATAAAGAAAAAGTTACCGAGGTATGAACTTATTTTCTATAATGCAATAATAGTACCGTTTTATCGAATGTTATGTAATTGTTAATTGATATTTGGTAGAACGTGCACCCGTACATCATCCCTACTGTTCGTGAGATGAAGATGGATTATATGATTACGTTTGAGCCATATACGGACGAGGTGAAGAATAACGTCCTTGATGGCTTGAAGAAAGAGTTAGAAGGGGTGACTGTCCTCACTTCAAATGAGGACAGTGATGATGGCAAGGATTTGGGTGGTAACCCCGTTGGAGTATGCGTTGGTGATGATGATTCTCCAAGCACCTTCAAAGATGCAGCGGGAATCTCATCCTCTGGGGATCTTCATAAGCATGTGGCTGTGCTAGAGGAAGCGGTGTTGGATATTGTTGTCTATACCAAAGAGAAAAGAATGAAGAAAAAGGAAAATGATGAGCGACAACATGAGCGAGGTAACTCCATTCATTAATTGATGTTTTTAATGAATATTCAGCTTTAAATATCAGTAACACTTTGTAATATTATGAAATAGTGCATGTGCATAAATCGAAGAGGAATGAAGAAGGAGAAAAAAAGAGCAAAATGGATGAGTTGGGCGCTGTAGTGGCAGAAGAGGAAAAAAAAAAGGAAAAAAAGAAGAAAAGATGGATGGTGAAAAAGATAAAAGCCAAGAAGAAGGTGGAAAAGTAGCAACAACAAAAGAAGAAGAAGAAGCGGCTGCAGATGAACAAGGAGGCGCGAAAAAAGGAAAAATTATTGAAGAAGAAGCTGACAAAGCTGACAAAGAAGAAGTTGAGCAAGAAGCGGCAGGTGAATGAAAAGAAGAAGCTGAGGAAGAAACAGTTGTTGCAGGTGAAGTAAGAAAGAAGGTGTGGAAGAAAAGGAAACTGAAGAAGCAGCAGTTGATGCACATGCTGAAAAAGAAAGAGAAGAAGGTGAGGATGAAGAAGCAGCTGTAATTGTTGAGAAAAAAAAGTTGAAGTTGTCCAAACAGATGTGGTCATGGACATTGTTGATGAAATCAACAGTAACACTTGTGTTGATGAGGAACTTAGGGAAAGAGACATTTAAATGCTAAGATGTTTAATTTGTTGTTAAATGATGAGTTGTTACGATATGACAATTTTTTTTTATTTTACAAATATGAAGTTTGAAGGATCTGGTTGTAGGATATGACAATTATTCTTTTATTTTATGAAACTTGTTATGATTATGAGCTGAACCTGTTTCTATCAAATTGATTTGTGGCATGGAATTTGAATATGTAGGGTATGGTCATAGTTGGTACATTGTATGCTTGATATCATAGAATGCATACTTAATATTGCATACACCGTATGCATAGTCTATCATTACCCTGCTGGTTAAATTTAAGTTGACGTGTTGTTTAATCGACTATGGTTCTATCAAAAATAGTATTTAACATTATACAAAAGTAGAACTATTATTATTTATTCAATATCACTACATCCATGTTACACTTTTCCAAAGAACGAATACTAGCATTATATTCTCTCTTTCTTCGGCCAAAATTAATTTTTGTTTTAGTTGATCCCTCTCTATTTGGGTGTCATGTAGCAATAGTTT
>NW_025853055.1:38079-39110 GCF_002878395.1 Capsicum annuum | reverse complement strand
GCTTCTTTGAACAAAGTCATGAGAAAAATTTTATTTTCTTCGCATTGTTGGAGCCTTTGTAGTAGATTAAATTTTGTCAAGCCTTAAAAATTTGATGTCTCGAGTCCCGGAATAACGTTGATGGACTGGATGGAGGTGATAGCTCATCAAGCCATTTGAAAAACGAGCATGCGCCATTATCCTAGGAAAAAAATAATTACATAACCATTAACTTAACTTTAAAAAAAAACACGCACACCTCACCTTTGCAATTGCACAATTATAAAATTTATAACCTGGATTTGAATCCGTGTGTAAAGTCCTCAAGACAGCCGCATTCCCACAATGACAAATTAGAGTATTTTTAGAATTGGATGATTGAGATGCTTGCGACATTGTAGAATTTTTAAAAATAAAGTTGATGAAATAAAATAAGGAGGGATGTACACCTTATATATGAAGTAAAAACAAAGTGTTCACACTAATGGCTTACAAAAGTAGTCATTTTTTACCATTGGAAAAGTAATTTTTCTCTTTTTAACTGGTGGTGACACTAAATAGACTGTTATAGATCATGACCTATGTCAGCTATCAATTTGTATGGTTTACCATAGACTTACACCTATATTAGTGCATCGACTGATATCCTGATTATGCGTAGACTGTCGTGATCTATGTACACATCTATAGACCATCACGTGGAGGTAGTTAAAAAAATGAATAATTAAATTAAAAAATATTAAATAGATAATAGTAACATGTTTTGGGGCTGGTGGAAGAAAATAATTAAATATAATATGATTTAAATGGATAATCACATGTTTTGGGGCCGGTGGAAGAAAACAATTACATTTAAAATGATTTAAATAGATGATCTTGGACTGGTGATGACACTTAATAGACCGTCGTAGATCATGAACTATGTCATCCATCGATCAATATAGTCTATCGTAGACTTAAATGTTTATTATCTCATCGACTGATATCATGATTAGGCGTAGACCACGATGATCTATGTACAAGGTTATAGAGCATCACTTGGATGTAGTTAA
>NW_025853055.1:15833-37979 GCF_002878395.1 Capsicum annuum | reverse complement strand
GATGGGTAGTGGTTGAATGCTCAATATCGTAAGAGTAATGTTTAAATAAAGTATAAGTATGTATATAGGATATGTATTGTATTTGATGCCTACACATCCACATATTTCTTTCATCACCACCCCTAAATCAAAAGACTATGTGCAATTGATTGTGGTAAAACATTTATCATCCTCAATACATACTTGTGCTTTGAGAAACATTATTCTTACGATATTGAGCATTCAACCACTACCCATCCACACACTTCTTAATTCACCCTCCCTAATTTGTCTAAGCTCTAATATGATTATGTGACTTGTTTGCACTCCTTAACATGTGTAGAAATCCACACCACATTTATTTATAATTTATTTAATTATTTTTTAACTACATCCAGGTGATGGTCTATAACTGTGTACATAGATCACCATTGTCTACGCATAATAATGATATCAATCAATGCGATAATAAACGTGAAAGTCTACGATATACCAGATTGATCAATGGAGGACATAGTGCATAATATACGACGGTCTATTAAGTGTCACCACCAGTCCAACATCATCCATTTAAATCCTTTTTAATTAAATTATTTTCTTCCACCAGTCATAAAACATGTGATTATCCATTTAAATCATATTATATTTAATTATTTTCTTCCACCAGCCCAAAATACATGTTACTATTATTTATTTAAGTTTTTTTTTTTTAATTTAATAATTGTCTTTCATAATTCCAAAATATGTGATTATCTATTTAAATCATTTTTAATTTAAGTATTTTCTTCCACCAGCCACATAACATGTGATAATCTATTTAAATTTTTTAAAATTAAATTATTTTTAAAAAAATTGTTATTATTTTTTTTAATTTACTCGATGATCCATCGATTCATGTAGTCTACGATCGACTAATATATACAGTCGATGAAATACTTTGTATAAAATCTAAATATTAGATTTTACTCTTCAGGAAATTAGTCAAGCCACAATGCTGTAACTTGAAAAGGCAGATATATTTGATTCGAGTTTTCAAACAAGGAATCAGAGGAAAGATGGCAAACACATAATGTTAAAAGAAACTAAAACATAGTTGTATTAAAATTGTTCATTGCATTACATAATAAAATTTACATCAAAAAGGGGGAAATGGAAGAAGCTTTCTTCTAACAAGATCCTACAAAGAAAGCTTCTTCAGCAATAAACAAATCAAAAAAACTTAAAAACATATGCTAAAATAAAACATTTAAACTAAATTATGGGGATGGTAGGGGTGATGTATTCAGGGTCTTCCATCCCGAGCCTTTCCAGAATTGCCCTCAAGAAACGAGCAATTCGACGGAGCTCCCGCTCCAGGTAGATGCGGTCTTGACCCATCCCATAGAAAAGCTGGTCCAAATCATTCCTTAGGAGGAGGAGGTCATAGTGCCTCGGAGGAACACGTCTGATGGGGTGCAGGGGTATCCTTCTTGGAGGCATTTTTTTTATTTGGGTGAAGAAGAAGAAGAGATGATTTCTGATATTTTCGATTTAGGAAAAACTGAAGGGTTTCATAGAAAGAGGGCCTATACTTATAGACCTGTAGATTGCGTCTGTTTATATATCCACCCAATGGTAGGTCGACGTGTCTGACAAGAAAAAATGTTTCGTATGCGTATACCAGCTATTTTTCCTCGTGAAAAGATATTTTGTGCAGCTTTTTAATAAATGAGAATGGGAAATAAGGGAAATAATGATTCATTGCATCGATTGGAGAGATAAGCCGAGAAAATGACCAACATAAGATGTTAGATCAGCAATAATATAATCAATACATAATATTTTATAGACCATATATTATATATACCGTAGACTATAGATAGTCTATCATAGACAAAGCTTTAGGTCGATAATAACTGAACGTTAAAATCTACAGAAATGCACATTCATCCCACAAAATAGTAGCTTTACAATTGAAGCTAAAAAAAAAGCCTGTTTATGATTTGATGCCCATTCTACACGTGGTTCTTTTGTGTCCGTATTTCTTGCATATTGAACACCTATTCCTCCTTTTGGACTTGAATGTCTCACCGACGTCCTTAGTGCGTTTGACTTTCTTCCTTCCGAGTTTGGGATCGTACGGGGGTGGATAAATTTTGGTCTCTACCAATTCCTGTGGCACAGTCCATTCAGCCTCCGAAGGGACCACGTTAATTGCTTTCGAGTATGCGAAGAGGTAACTTTTAGCTTTATAAATTGGCAAATAGTAGTCATATATGGAGTTACCATAATCTTCGCCATCGCTGTACTTTGCTCGCAAAGCTGCCATCACGTATTCGCACGGCATTTTCACCAAGTCAAATTTTTTACAAGAACAGCTCCTCTCCAAGAGATTGACCTTGGCAGTAATGCCATTGCCGAACACCGTATACTCGTCGAGAACCCCGTTTGGATTACCTACATACAAGGAATCACTCCCACTCTTATTATCCCTTAGGATCCTTTCTGCAGAAGGCACAAATATGTTCTCTTTACCACCGACAAATGCATGCCGCTTCCTAAACTTTTCACCAAATTTTTTAGCAATTGAATTGAATATGTACGACATGGGGTACTTCCGTTCATCCATCAAAATCGAGTTGAGCGACTCAACGATGTTTATGGTCATCAGGTCATACCTATTGCCCAGAAAGTGTGCTCTA
Organism: Capsicum annuum; assembly: GCF_002878395.1. NCBI lineage: Eukaryota > Viridiplantae > Streptophyta > Magnoliopsida > Solanales > Solanaceae > Capsicum > Capsicum annuum. The sequence goes on along the minus strand of NW_025853055.1, from coordinate 35,319 downwards.
CTCTATTTTCAAAACCAAGCATATTTTCAAGGACATGAGCTGCCTCGGGGCATTTACTCTTCAATTCCACAAAATTATCATTAAACTCATCAAAGAAATAAGCCTTTTCCGTAGCATAAAATAGATAAAGATGTTCTCCACAGTGTTGATTTACGCAAAGATTTTCAGCGAGGTGCCTCATGCAAAGTCCGTGATGTGCACGACTGTATACACGGGAGAAGGCATTGGTGATGCTAATGTGCCTGTCGAAGATGATGCATAGATCTGGTTCATATTCCATGATAGACTTCAGCTTCTGGAAGAAGAAGATCCAAGAAGTATCGTTCTCTTTATCGACGACACAAAAGGCAATCAAAAATATATGATTTTTGGTGTCCTGTGCAACGGCGCTCAGCAGAACGCCCCCGTACTTGCCATACAAATGTGTGCCATCGACGGAAATTATCTTTCTCATGTGGGAATATCCTCGTATGCAAGCTTCGAATGCTAAAAAGTAGTAAACGAACGATCCATCCATCTGGTTTACCATGATAGAGTAAGAAGACTCAGGATTCAATAACTCCACCATGTGGGAAAAAGCCAGCAAGAAAGCATATCCATGCTCCGGTGTCCCACGAATGATGTTCTTCTCAATTACACTTCCTTTCCAACACATCCAATAGTTTGCATTGTAACACAACTCCTTAAATACAATTCTTTGAATTTCTCTTATGCTTGGACCCTTACCATCCCAAAAATGATTTACGCATACTGAAGCAATCAATTCGTATGAAGCTTTTTAGTGCCTGTGGGTGGCATTTTCAACGCCGCACGTGTGCATCCCGACATACTTGTATATGCAAAATCTGTCCGAGGTATCGTACTTTTTTACCCGCAATAACCAACCACAACTACGAGATAAGCATTGCGCCTTCATCAATTTCGTGCAGCTCTTCTCCATATAATAATCAAAAGACTACCTCGCCGCTGCTGCATCTAGTTGCATTTTCAGATCTTTTTTATCGGTGAATGTTTGACCACAACAGAAATTGGTTCCTTCGGTGAAGGAGTGTCTGCTTGTGATTCCCTTTCACGATCTTCTTCATTATCTTGCGAGTCCGATGAAAAGTCTTCCATATGCATAAAATAATCTTCCATATTAATTGTATCATCAACATCGTTCTCATAATCATTCAAATCGCCGTCGATCAAATCATTGTCGACTGTCGGGCGCCGCGATGGGGGTGCTGATAAATTCAGCAGTCCTTCAAAGGACCTCTCAACCACATTTATCCTCAAAATTGGCCTAAAGCCATCTACATCAGCATCCATTATGTACGTCAGCACACGTACATCACTATTTATGATCGTAGAATTCACCTTTTCCCTCGAATACATTACATAACTAATCACCACGTCGCTCGGCACACAATCTATATCCCCACTCTGCATTACTCTTGCAATAAATTCATTGTACGAACTATTGCGGCGAACAGGAATGAGAATTGTCACCTTGGTAAATGATCTCCATTTTTAACATTTCGAAGTCTCCACCTATTCTCCCATGAAATCACCAGAAACCAAAACAAATTCTGCAATAGACATCTTAGAATTAAGCTTCGGTCGATGGTGGATTATGCTTATGGTCTATGTCGTGTTGAATGCACGGTCGATGACTGACGAGGACGGATCGATGACTGCGCAGATTTTCGTATAAATACTTGAAATTACAAATATTACTTGTAATCAATGATTGTTGGGTTTATGGAATAAGGAAATGAACTTGGAGTCGCCTGAGCTGCTGTAATGCACTTTCTAAAGTGGTTTTGAGTAATGTATGTGATTTAAAGCTTTTTAATAATGGTGGAAAGTCTGTTTGAGAAGATAGGAAACAAATGGGGTAACAATGGATGCAATGGACAAGCTTATTATGTTTGTGGACTAATTTAAAGCTGATCGCCGGAAAATAACGCCGAAAAAGTGGCCGAAATCAGAGCTTTTTTGTGGAAAAAATAACCACTTTCTATTTTTAGCTTTTGGAATTTTTTTTTAGTATTTTTGCAAACCTAGATATTATTTTTATATATATAGTGGTGGATGATGGAGTGGGTTGAAGTGTATTATTAGAAACTTGTGGGTGAATTTATTAAGTTGGAAGTATTGGGTTAAAGTGAATTATTATAAAGGTTGGGGCTGAAATTATTAAGTTGGAAAAGTTGGTGGTGAGGTGGAATTAAGTGGGTATTTGACAAAATAGTTTGGATAAAGAGTCTTTTTGGCATAAAGGCCCGAGTTCTTGCCACATTACACCAACAAAAAATCATCAATCTATGATGCAGCATTGGAGGCTTTCAAAATCGATGCTTAAGTATTTGAATTTGCACTAAAATAAAAGTTTTTAATTAATTTAGAGTCCCTATGTATTTGTAACCTAAGATTTGGATCGAGCTTGTTATTTATTCATGAATAAGAAGCTTCAATTCTTATCAATTTGTGTGTTGTATCTCGACCTTTTATTTTATCTTAATAATAAAACACTTTCAGTATTTCTTTTATTTTATGTGGAAAAATTTGAATACATATGGGGTGTGTTTGGTATGATGGAAAATATTTTTCGGAAAATATTTTTGTATTTTTCTTTGTTTGGTTGTAATAAAATGTTGGGAAATATTTTCTGAAGTAACTTATTTTCCTTCATTTGATAGAAAATGACTTTCCTCATGAGCCAAGGAAAGTCATTTTCTGGAGAAAAAAAAATTATGGCGCGAGTTATTCCCTCCACCCCCACCCCCAACAACACTCAACTTCCCTTGCCCCAAATTTTAGAAGTGTACTTCACTATCACTACTCTCCCAATTTTAGGGTTTTCATCTCTCTTCTCTCCACTATGATTTTGCAAGAATCTCAAGGTTTGTATCATAATTAATTTCTTCTACAATTTTGGTCAAAATTTTCTTCAAATTTTTCTTCTTTTGCTTGTTTAGGTTTATGATTTGAGTTTATTTTGTTTTAAAAGTAAAAATTGGGTTTAATTTTCAAATAAGATGTAGGTACTGCAGTCATTTAGAGTAGTAGCATTAGCAGTCAATTATGATGGTAAAGGAGATTATCCTTTTATGATGTAAAAGTGAGCTATCAACTTAATTAGCAAAATGATGGTTGCATCACTGATTTGGCTAAGTGCAGAAAGAAAAATAATCAAGTTTTAAGAAATTGTAGATGTATATGTCCTGATGACAAATTAGTCGGAAGGATTTTTGAAATGATAAGTGGATAGTGTAGTCAAAGACAACTTGGACCTCTGAAATTTATTAGCTAGATCACCCTGATTTGAGGCGCTTGCTTAAGTGGTTGAGCACCTCCACCATTAGCTGGTAGGTTGCCGATTCTGCTATTTGGAAAGATATTTAAAAAAATTTTATAATATCTACGTGCTGAAGTCTGGTGTTAGCCAACTAAGGTAAAGCATTGGCTGATTGAAGATCCTGATGGTTCATTTGTATGTTCTTGACAAATTATGATTCCATAAATCATATCTGGATAGAATGAGAACCTTACTTAAACATAAATTGTCTGGTAAACTAGTTACCAACTTTTATTTGAGTTCAAGTTTGTTTGAAAATTGAACTCTGGGTTTAACTTCAATGCAAATTAGTAAGTTATTATGAGTTAATTGAGCAATTAGCAGTAGACGCAAACTATATGAGTATCTTAGGACTTTCATATTCGTATATTTTTTCTCTATTATATAGTAAATAAAATTACATTAGTCAGTACAATAGATTAATTCGACTAACCAAGATGAAGATGATGCAATAATCGGAGTTGCAGCTACATCTGTTTTAGCTGTCAGATTTGTAATAATTGTTGCCTACGAACATTAAAGTAGCATTCCTAGAGAACCTTATGTTAATAAAGATCAAGAAAGAGAATTCTACATGAATAGTATTTTGAATGGAAGTGATGTTCATTATGTAGGTCACATAAGGATGAGTAAGCATGTGTTTTATGTACTATGCAATGTTCTTAGAAGAAATATTTTGTTGTGTTCAACCAAAAATATGTTTGTTCAAGAATAAGTATTGATATTTTTAGAGATTGTTGATTTTAATGAACGGTTTTGGAAGATTGAATCACACTTTTATAGGTCAATCGAGTCTATTCATCGATGCTTCCACAGTGTACTTCAATCAGTTTTAATTTCTATCCAATTCTTATAAAATCATCGAATAAAATCCTCTAATCGGAGATAATGAACAATCAACGGTATTATCCCTGACTTACCGTAAGTAACATACTAATATTTTATATTTTAAGTTATTTTACAATAAATATTACCACTTATTAACGTAACTTGTATATAGGATTGTGTAGGAGCAATAGATGGAACACATGTGCTTGTATCTCTTCCTATTCAACAACAAAATAGATTTTGTGACCGGAAAGGCACAACAACACAAAATGTATTAGCTGCCATCAACTTTAATTTGAAGTTCATGTATGTGCTTGTTGGTTGGGAAGGATCTGCACATGATTCTCGCATATTAAATGATGCGTTGGAATGACCACATGATCTCCAAATCCCACAAGGTATCTTATTCAACACAAAGTAATTTATAGGAAACGTAGGTGAAGAATGTATATTAGTTAACTTTTGTTTGACTTTGTAGATAAATGCTATCTTGTAGATGCGGAATATGGACTTCGTAAATGGTTTATTCCTCCTTATCATAAAATACGTTATCACTTGCAAGAGTATAGTTATTGTCCTTCCCAAAATGAAAAAGAATTATTCAATCTTCGTCATGCATCATTGAGATCCTCCGTTGAATGTGCCTTTTCCATTCTCAAGAGACGATCTTGATAATGAACCCTTTTGGGACTTTAAGACACAAGTGGATGCGGTATTAGCGTCGTACATTTTACATAATCACATACATTTTACATAATCACATAGTTGATTTGGAGCCAAATGACATGATAATATAAGAAGTAGATGTTGAAGCATTAATTCAACCTCAGAATGTTCAAATTACTCAAAATTCTAAGGAAGTCAAAGCTATCAAACACAAAAAGAAAGGCGTGAAGAAGCTAGACAATGGTCATCAAGAGATGCAATTGCTCATGCCATATTTATAAATTATGATAGGCGAAGGAATGAGGGGCTTTAGTGTATTAACGAACCTTGATAGCTAAATAGATAATGTTGTTTGTTTTAGCTTTTGATATTTTCTTATTTCTTCTTCATGTTGTAGTTTTTGGGGAGAAATACTTCTATGGTTCATTATTCTCTTTTTATTGTTTAGGACTTTAGTCTCATTTAGGACATTTATCAGTCACATTTTATAAAATAAAATTTAGTAAAGTAAAAAACCATGTCAAACACCCTCTTTGCCACAATTTTTTGAACTGAAAGTTTCTAAACATTTGTTTGAGATCATCATGGTCAAAGTTAAACTTGTTTTGAATTTTGAAACTGTAATAGGTCAAAATTTTAGTAGGTGAAGTAGTTTTCTTATGCCAGTCTGCTTATTTTTATCATATTCTACTTTATAGTATGTAAATGCACCTTCTACCTTATTGAGACAAAATTCTCTTTTTACTTTGTTTTTTTTACTGGTAGGCCTGATAGATATTTTCTTTCCTGTCCTTAAGTTACTGCCATGTTTAATGTTTTCAGGTGATGTGATTGTCACTGGTATCTTAATTTATTAATGAATTCAATATATTTCATGTTACCACATGTTAAACCCAAATAGTGCCACGGATTTATCTAATTATCTGTGCAGAACTTATGAATGCATTATTGGTATTTTTTGTTGTTGTCGAGGTGAAGTGCACATCTTTGATTTATCCTGAAGTATTAGGTTATTTTGTGCATCATAGCAACCCTCCATACCATGGCTAGCTCAAAATTGCTCTTTTTTTTTTTTGCTTTTTTCATTTTATCATTGTCATTTTAATTAGAGAATAACTGCAGAACAGAAAGTGTCACTTAAAATGTTAGATACTACTTGATGTCTCATCAATTGGGTTGGTTTATAGTTGGGTTAACCAGAAACAGATCACCTTTTTCTTTTATTTCCTCTATTTAACATTTGTTCCTGTGATGTAGATTTTTTCTTATCGATCAGTATATACATCTACTTCGTACTCTAACATTGATGGAGTGAAAACTGTGAGTGAGAGTATGTAGTTGGCCTTGGTATTTATAATATGTAGGAGTCCCAATGAAGGAATCGTGTTTTTAATCGATCTATGTAATGAATTTAGACTGTGGTATATTATCATGCCCCCAGTATATGTAACTTGTTAAGAGGTGGTAGGTGAGCTGAGCAATATATTTTTTATTTTAGTTTTTATAATCGTTGTGTCCGAGCCATCTTGTGCTCACCTCGATTAGTTCTTTTAGACCCGACAGAACGTTTTTTTGAGAAGTTCAAGAGAAAGAAAAGGAAACCACGAGCTTTCAATCATACATGAAACATTAAATGCGTTGTAGAATATATATATATATATATATATATATATATGCTTGTTTTGATGATGTGAACTCCATTGGTATGTTACCAGAAGCATAATTTCAAAGTAGGGGTAAGCTCTCTAAATGTAGAGGTGACCTTGGTAATGTTGCTTGCTATAAATGTGTTAGTGGTTTGCCTATACTTATTGATAAGCTATGTGGTAGTAAGCCTGTTGCTGCAAGAATTCAACTCTTTGGGTGTTACATGCTCTATGAGGATGCTGGTTTTCCTCAAATATTTGGAATGGAGATATTGTTCAAGACTTGTAATGAAAAAAATGCTCCAGGTAGTTTAGAAGGATTCAATATTTTAACTTTACTAGTTCAATTTTAATGTTTATGGTGTTTCTTGAATTTTCACTATTTCTTCCTTATGAGCATGTTAAAAAAATTTGTGATGGGCCTTGCAATCTGCAATTTACATTATGTCTTATTACACTAATAGTTAGTTATTGTGCTTGTAACGGTCTATTTATGTTACATTAGCCTATTAGAACCAAATAAACTTGATATCAAATTTTCTCTAATCTCTGTATTGTAGGCACAACCCAATCATGACAAGTTCATCAACAAAAACATTGATATGTTTGACAAAATATCTCTTGTGTGTGGAAATGATCGAGTTAAGGGAGATTGTGCTAAATCATCTGAAGATGTAGATTTTGATTGTTTTTTTTAGAAAGATAATGATAATGACATTGAAGGACCATCCATGAAAAAGGATGTGCAAGTGACCGAAGCTTCTCAAATCAAGGTTAAGTCGCAAAAGAAAACGCTCTTTTGAGGTGCAAGATGTTGTAGGTGATATATCAATGAAGTTTGGAGAAGTTGCAACGACAATTGGTAGAATGGTTAATAGTCGTCTAGATGTGACAAAGTTGTATGAAGAAGTTATAGCAATGGATGGTTATAATAAAGAGTTCCTCGGTGATGCTTTTGATTATTTGGTACAAAACGACACTTTAGCTAAGGTATTCCTGGCAAAAAATTAAAATCTTTGTAAGGTATGGTTGGAACGATTCAAGAAATAACAATAGTGACACCTATTGGTTGGTTTAGCTTCATAGGATTTGGTAGCAACTATTATTCACACGCTTTTGTTTTTGATAATGTATCGTGTATTTGCTTTCAAACTTCTCTCTTTTGTGCATTTGTGGGAATTGACTAGGAAGCTTGAATTATGTAAGTAGTAGTTGCTTAAATTTTAGTGTCTTGTAATATTTTGATACTCGATATTGGTATTATTTGCTGTACTTAAATTAGTTCCTACAGAATGTTGACTTGCCTGATATACTAGTTAATTGTTTTGTAATATTTTTCAAAAAATATTTTTTTCCTCTCACCAATCAAACAACTAAAAATATTTTTCAGAAAAATATTTTCTACTCACCAACCAAATACCATAAAATATTTTTCCACTCACCTACCAAATATGTGAAAATGAGTAGAAAACCAACTTATTTTCAAGAAAATATTTTCCATCAATACCAAACACGCCCATGGAGTAAAAAATAAAAAGTAAGACTTGAAAATGCATAAGCGTAAATATGTTTTAATACGTGTGGTTATAAAATTTATACGACTTATAAACTAACCCTTTCAAAATATTTGTATAATTATAAGTCTATTTGAAAAGTCATGGGTAATAGTTACACACGTTAATAATTGCATAGTTTGCAATAATATCTGAATCTAAAAATACACCATCTATATCAAATATTTCAATACAAACACAATAAATAAATTTAAGAAATTAAGGAGCAAGAAACTATCATAAAGCTTTGCTCCAATCATCAATAAATGGTAATTGGCTGTTGAATCCTTATGTCCTAACTAGAAAAAATCAAATATGAAAATAATGTCTCCCAAATCTTGCTCTTTTAGTTTCACAAATTTTTTCAATTGAAAATGCAAAAACAACCTCTAGATTTTCAAATTTATGTTTCTGATCATTTTTTACGCTTCTAATAAGTTTTCTCATTTTCTTCAATTTAATCTTTATTTTTGACATGTTTTTTAACCAAAACCCTTCTTCAATATATGAATTTGATTTTATATAAATTTTATTTGATAATTAATAAATTATAAAAAGACAAACAACGAAATTAAAACTTGATAACAATTTAACGAATTAAATTATGATCCACCATTTAACTCAAATAACATTTTGGTAGATTAATCATCCACTCATTTTTACATTTTCGTTGAATTCAACCCACTCATTTGACATTTAGGTAAACATTTATCTCCTCCTAGATTTTCAAGATTAATGTTGTGTTCGGTATGGAAAAAAATTTTCCTTAAAAAGTTTGTTGATTTTTTTTCATTTTTGGTTGATTATAAATTTTTTTAAATATTTTTTTAAGAAATTCCTTAAAATCTATATTGCCACGACTGCATGCAAGTAGGACATGATTGTAAAAAGGAGGCTACTCATCCAACTAGGCAACAATAACAATATGATCGAGCCTACCAGAAGCAAGAGAAACCTCAGGTGCCAAAGAAATTGATTCCTAAATGGGTACCTCAAGAAAAAGGGATTGTTATAGATCCTAAGGTTAGTACTATCGGAGGGGAGAAGAAAATTCAGCTGCAGGATGGAACTCAACATTCTCAAATGGTACAAGTCACTCCTAAGAATAACGACAATAAATTCATTCAGGTAGCAAGCACAAGGATGGCTGGTAGTCTTACTTATGCAACAGTGCATCATAAAACTACTAATAGGACTACACCTACTCAGAATTATTTCTCGCCACTTACTATTGGAGCTTTGGGACTGGATGTGTCTGGTCGACCCCCGGAGGGGGAAAGAAACTATATTTTTCTATGAAAATTCATGTATGGAATGTTAGAGGCATGAACAAGGCCTCTAAACAAAGGGAATTGGGGAGATATTTGAGGAAATTTCTGATTATTCTAGCAGGTATTTTGGAGACTGGAGTGAAGGAGCATAATTTTAGCACTTGGGTAACTAGAATTGCTAGAGGGTAGAGTTCAACTCATAACTGCATGTATGGTCCAAATGGCAGAATTTGGATATTATGGAAGGCTGAGAGAGTGATTTTTACAGTAATAGAGGCCACTGCTCAATGCATTCACTGTATAGTAGAAGATAGAAGTTCGTCCTTTAAGTTTTTAATGACTATAGTATACGCGAGAAATCAGACTGAGGAAAGACAACATCAGATCTTGTTAGATTCAGTTCAACTTTTTCAGATCCTTGGAGTATCTGTGGGGATTTCAACTCACCATTGAATTATAAAGATAGAAAGGATGGACAATCGGTCTCTGACGTAGAGGTAAGGGACTTTAGACAGATCTGTGACCTGCTTAACCTAACTGATATAAAATCCATGGGAAGATTTTACACCTGGAAAAATAGGCATATCTGGAGTAAAATTGATAGAGCATTGGGAAATGAGAAGTGGATAAAAAACTTTGAACATTTAAATGTAGAATTTAAAGAAAATTATTTCTCTAATCACTCCCTTATATTCATGGAGGGTTCCTTAACCAGTATGATATGTTCAAAGCCTTTTCAATTCTTAAATGTGCTAGCAGATGATACAAGGTTTATTCAAGTGGTTTCAATAACTTGGAACCATACTATACAGGGAACTGGGATGTACAGGGTGTGACAGAAACTTAAGATGTGTAAAGATCCTATTAGACAACTGAAGGAAGTCACAATGGGAAGTGTTGATAGTAGAATTCAAGATGCTTAGGAGAGTCTTAGTACAATTCAAATGCAGATTACTATAAATAGTAGGTCAGAGTTATTGGAACAAGAGAAAAGAGGACATCAGGAGTTGATGAAATGGTTAGATGTGCAGGAAAAATATATAAACAAAAGGCAAAAACGCACTGGATCAGGATTGGTGATGGTAACAATAAATTCTTTTTCAATCATATGAAGCATAAGCTGGATTAAATACTATCAATACTCTGAAAAGCATGGATGAGAAGATTGTACATTCTCATCAAGATATTGAGGCTGAAGTACTGACATTCTATCAGAATCTGCTTGGATCATGTTCAAATGGACTTTCCTAGATTGATTTGACTATCATGATAAGAGGTCCACAACTTAACAGAACACAAGAGAGGAAGATGTGTGCTGAGGTCACTATGTAGGAGATCAAAAAGGCACTTTTTAGTATTGAGGAAGACAAATCCCCAGGTATTGATGGCTATACATCTGTATTTTAAAAAAAAAACTTGGGAGGTGGTGAAGGGTGATATATATGATACAGTTTCAAAATTTTTAAACTACAATAGAATGGTTAGGGCAGCCAACAACACTGTAGTTATTCTTGTACCAAAAACCAGTCAACCAGAAACTATGAGAGATTATGGACCCATAGCCTGCTGTACAACTCTGTACAAGATCATATCTAAAATAATCTCTAAGAGTATTAGAGGTATGCTCAAATATGTAATAGCTCAAAGCCAATCTACATTTATACCAGGATGACTAATTACAAACAATATCCTCTTGAGTCATGAACTGATAAAGAGTTATACTAGAAAACATATCTCTCCAAGATATGTAATTAAGGTGGATTTACAAAAAGCACATGATTTAGTTGAATGGTTTTTTATTGAACAAATACTGAAGGAGTTAGGTTTCCCAATACAGATGGTGGGATGGATAATGACTTGTATAACTACTATAAGCTACATTTTTATGGTCAATGGAAGGTTGTCTGATACTATGCCAGACAGGAGAGGGCTAAGATAGGGTGACCCTTTATCACCTTATGTCTTTGTTATGGTAATGGAATACTTAAGCAGGTGTCTTGACACTCTTATGGACCTTTTCGACTTCAACTATTCACCTAAATATCAGAATTTGCTGATAATTTACTCTTATTCGCAAAGGGAGATACCATGTCTATTCAATTTCACCAGTTCTCAAATACTTCAGGTTTAAGAGCTAATTTAAGCAAAAGTCAAGTGTATTTTGGGAGAGTGAATGATACAACAAAGGCTAAAGTGATACGAATGTTGGGGTATGAGATGGGACAAATCCCTTTTAAATATTTAGAAGTGTCATTGTCTGCTAAAGGGCTTACTACATTGCAATGTAAACCTTTAGTTGATAAGATTACTGCTCGTATTACATCTTGGATGGACAAGGGTCTCTTTTATGCTGGTAGAGTGCAACTTATAAGGTCTGTCCTATTTGGGGTCCAAGCCTATTAGACTCAAATTTTCCTACTCCCACAAAAGGTCATAAAATTAATAGAGGTTGTGTGCAAAAGTTACTTGTGGTCTGGTTAAGCTAGTATTACTAAAAGAGCTTTAATAGCATGGGATAAAGTGTGTTTACCTAAAAGGGAAGGTGGACTAAATATCACTAATTTGAAGGTTTGGAATCAAGTAGCAATATGTAAACTTCTCTAGGCATTGAGTCAGAACAAATAGAAGTTGTGGATAACCTGGATCCACTCTTACTATATTCAAGTAGGAGCTTACAACATATGGAGAGACCTGCACAGGCTTCATGGATAGTGAGGGAGGAAAATCTTCAACATGAGGAAATTCTGGAATAATGTCATAAAAATGAGCAGGTCATACACAAAGGAAAGTTTAAAATTGTGTCAGCGTATAGAATACTAAGAGGAGAGATAGAGGACGTAAACTGAAAGAATTTGGTATATAGCAGTGCAGCTGAACCTAAACAAGTGTTCATACTTTGGCTATCACTGCATGGAAAGCTTAGAACCAAGGATAAACTGCTAAAGTGGGGAGTCATAGCTGAAGATGTATGCCCATTCTGTAATGCAGAAAGGGAAATGGGTACCCACCTATTCTTTAATTTTCCTTTTACTAGGGAAATATGACAACAATTTACCAATTGGATAGGTGGATCACATAATGTAGCTGACTGGAATGAGGAATGGCAATGGGTGAATATTCAAGCTAGACGAATGAAGACCTGGGGCTCCATTCTGAAAGCAGGATTAGCTCTGGTAATATATAAGGTGTGGATAGAGAGGAATGCATGGGTGTTTCAACGAGTGTACAAAATCAAGGAGGCTATTCTGCGTGATGCAAAGATTAGTTTATGTACTAGACTTAGTTCCAATAGGAAGTTTTCTGAGTTGTTATGTTCAATCAAGTGATGTAAGTAGTAAGTGAAAGGTTTATGGTAGTATAGGCAAGTTGAGAGAGATAGGCAGAATGTGTTCTACCCCCTGTATTATTAAGTATTACTGGTGATTAATAATAATTTTAATTACCCAAAAAAAAATAACTTTGTTAGTGTAAGTAGGAGAAAACAAGATCACAAGTGGCGTTTTGTGTCCTCCGTAGCCTCCGACACACCTCATTTTCACTTCACTTCCGTAGTTCCATCCATAGTACTACCCAACACCCCTATCCCCAACCCCCGGCCACCTTCTACAGTATTTGTAGAAATTATATACAAATATTTTTAGGATAATATCATATACAGTCAAACCTCTTTATAACGACATCTCGGTATAATGACATTTCACTATAACTGCCTGATACTTCATAGAATCGATTTTTCATATTATATTTTACTTTTCTATAGCAACATTCCACCTATATCAAGAATGATGTTTATTCTAGTGGGACACTTTTTGTAAAATTACCTCTCTATAACAGTATACTCAAATATTATGAAATAATATTCTGTAAGAAAATATATAATTTCAAAATATCAAAATATTTATGGTAATCATCATTTATGTCATGTACACAGTAAATTTCAAGTACGAGTATCTAATTTAAAGAAAAAAAATGTATTTAAATGGTTCACATCAGTTATTTCATAACTTCAGAAGAAAAAGGCTACTAATGTTTGTCATTTTTATACTCATGTTCTTTTGAATTGCATACTTTTGCTTATAACAGTTAAATGTGATATGAATGTCAAGTGTCAGTATACATATATAGCACCTCTGTATGAAGGCTATGAAATTTTCTGACAAACGCTGCAACTATAAAGAGATTTGACTTTATTACTTACATGCCGAACAATAAAAAATTAGTAAGAAACTCATTACTTTCCGGAAAAAAGAATTCCAATAAAAAATATTTTTCTTCCATATTGGAACACACCCGTGTATTACATATAGCAAGATGACCAAAAGAGAAAAGGTAAGATGACAATTTGATCAAATAAACAAAAAAAGATTTAAAGTGTCCTTAATGAGATAAAATCACTTCCATTTATCAGTACAAAGAAAATAATGTTTCACAACTACAAAGAAAATCCACAAGCTTCTAGCTGTCACTCCATACAAAACAAATGTACTTACATTGTATATTGTGGATAGGAAAACATGAGAACGTATGAAATTACATGTATACCAATTTCTTTTCAAATTAATGGAAAAATCAATTGAGAAACAATTAATGCAATGAAGGTCTATTTTGTTCGGACTCTCCAAAACAGATCTCACAATTGTATCGGATCCTTCAAAAATGCATTACGTACTTTTGAAGGATTTAACGTGCACCCGCCATCATTTTTAAAGAATCCAATCAACATAGATGAAGATAATATAATTACTGTTTCTTCTTGGATTGGTGGTCCTTGGCCATTTGTTCAAATAGGCTACCATCATAAACACCTCTAACTATTTCTTTTCTCAGTAATCCATGCTTGTCTTTGCAAAGCAAATACAGAATCTTCCACTCTGACAAAGCAGCAATACTGCATAATATATGTAGACCACCTCATTAGCATATAAATTACTTGCTTCATAAAGCCCCGCACAAAAGAAAAAGAACTCCAAACTAGATTATTTGCCTTTCTTATAAGATGTTTGAGTATCACTTAATTTATAAGAAATGCATTAATTAGCTTTAGTTATAGGAGTATTTTGTCTAAAGTGCTTTGTTGTTTTCTCTCTAATAAATCTCACTTAAATTGTAGGAAAATGTTATTGGGCCGAGTTCATTCATAAGGGGTGTAAGATACTCCATTAGTTGACAATCTATTTAAACTCTTATTGATTGCATAATAAACCTTGATTATCAATGATAGTGATAGTTTGACTAATCATTGAACGTAGCAATAGATTAGTATATCAACTTATTCTGCGTCAGTGTATCAATCACTTTTTGTTTGTTCGCTTTGTATTGATTCGCATGTGTCAGAGCAACAACATACCCAATATATTCCAATAAAGTGGGATCTGGGGCCGCCCTGTATCAGAGCGAATAAATATAATAGATACGGAGCAAATTCATATACAAGTGAATCGATGTAGCCTTAAGCGAACAGATATAGAGCAAAACACATAAAATTCAAATTCTCACTATGCATTGTTATTTCTTTAAATTCTTGCTATTTTGGATAAATACATATGTTTATTCAATCAGATAATTTTTCTAATTTAATACACCATTATGGGGTAGGGAAATAAAACATTTTTTGTGCGAAACAAACAATGAGTAGGGTCATCTATACAAAAATATCCTTAGCTTGCACGGATTACCAACAACCAGTAATTCAAGTCATGGTTGTAAGAGATCTCCTAAACCCTACATCGCCTACACTACTGTCTACTAGTATCGTATTGATATAACTTAATTAATACATGCTTCTTGTTTTTCGAAGAATTTTTTTATATTATTTTATCTTGAGCCGAGGATCTATCAGAAATAATTTTTCTATCTCACTTCTGAGATAGTGTTATGGACTGAGTACACTTACCTTCCCCAAATCTCACTTGGTGGGAATATACCGGGTATGTTGTTGTTTTTCAAATAAGTGAAGTATTTTGGAATAAACCCAATTGCAAAGACTATTATTTGAGAATAGAGGAATTACTAGCAATAATTTAGTGATGAAATCCAATTTTTAAAGGTAAAGAAAATTGTATTTACGTACCGTCCTTTATTGTCATTTGGTTCCCTGTTTGCCTCAAGCATTTCATCCAATTCTTGGGATGTCAAGGCGTTTCCATTTGAAGTACATGCATGTTTGTTGAATATTTCTTCGAATTTTTCTTGAACAAACCTTCAAAATGAAAAACACCATATTTTGAGTTCTAAATTAATTAAACATCATCAATAAAAGTATTCAAATTCTATTAACTAATGATGTCAGTCCTTCACGTGTTCAGAATAAAATTGTACAAATTCTATAAAAAAAAAATTTGAAGTGATTTTAGTTATGTAAATATTTTTCACACGTTAGTTGATGAAATTTAAACTCTTTAGTAGTAAGGTAGGGACAAGACACGGCAAAACTATACTCCCTCTGTATCATAATAAGTAGATTTTCGGGGTAATGACTAATGTACATTTCTTAAGAAAAATATCATAGGATATAATTTAAACACTACTTTCCACTATTATCTTTTGATTGTTTCCAAACTACTTTTAAGAATAGAGATAATTATGAATATAACATTGTAAGTAGTGTAATTTATCACCTAGAAAATATATAGTAATAGTTAAAAATCTCATTAAAAAAAGGGTAAAATTGAAAAAAAATTCAACAATTCTCTTGAACTTTAAACAATGAAAAATGTCCCAAAAATTCACTTAACATGAAAAAAAGGAAATATAGAGCTAAGGGATTCAATTGTATTCTCCTTATTCAAAAATTATGTCTTATAAATAGGGGAAAATGTTTTTGTTTTGTTATATGACTATTGGGTCCCCCTTACATAAGAGAAAAGTCTAGTGTAAATTTAAGGGTGTCAAACGGGCCGGGTTGACCCAGCCCACTTACAAAAATCGATTTGGTTTGATTCGGCCTAGTCAGCTCACGGGCTGTAGGATACCGAATATTGGCCCGGTTTAATTTTTTTTGGCCCAATTAATCCGGCCTAGTTTTATTTTTATTTTTATTTTTTTAGAATTTTGGAGATTGGGCCAAACTAGCCGTTGGCCCAACGGCTATATAGCCGTTTTTGGGTCCAAACGACTAGTTTGACCCTTTTTATTAAAAAAAAATTATATTTAAAATTATTTTTTAACCCCAAAAAAAATTTTATAAATACCCTACACTTTCAAATCATTTTCCACAAAATTTTTCATTCTCTCAATTCTCAATTCTCAAATATTCTATATATTTCCTAAAGTGCTCACTTTAATTTTTTAATTTTGTAATTACAAAGTACGAGTGGAAGTTCCTAAAGTCGCAACCTTCGGATACTTCCAAAATTTGGTATTGTCGTTCCATCTCTTACGTTTAATTTTTATTTAGTGTATTAATTGTTGAATATTTAATTTTATTATATTTGTTTATTTTAAATTTTTTTAGTTTAATTTATATTATGGATAAATTAAGAAACCTCGCTACTAAAGGTGTTAAAAAAATTATCCCGCAAGTGGTAGTGGTAGTAAAAAATGAATTACTAGCGGTAGAGGTAGTTCAAGTAGTAGATATACCCGTGTGCCTCCGGCACCGCTTAGTCAACCTTTTGAGGAAGAAGTAGGTGTACCTTTAGGTGTATGTGCCCACGATATGGATTATGTAGAAGCTCAAAAAAATTACGGTATAAAAGAAGAAAATGAAGTAGATGCATTTAATTTAGACGAAGATGATGAAAATATTGGTGAGACACCCATAGTAGAAAATGCTAACGTTAGATCCGAATCGGTTAATCTCCCTCCCCGTCCTCCCCGTTCCCCAAGAGCTCATAAACCAACTAGTATTGCATGGCAATTTTTTTAACATATATCAGATATTGAGGTGCAATGCAATATTTGTCAACAAATATATAAGCATAAAAGAGGAGGCAAGTAAGGGGGTACGAGTACGTTAATGAGATATATAAGTAATAATCACAAAAGAGAGTTAAATATTGCATGAGGTGGTGCGGATGTTGGTGGGTCAACGCAAACTAGAATGGACCCATCAATCGGTCGGGTAATGAAGAAGTATAATAAATTGAGGGACCGGGAAGTAATAGCTAAAATGATAGTTGTGGGTTGTTTGCCTTTTAGTTTTCCTTCTTCTGATGTCTTTATTCATTATATTCAAGCAATTTATAATCCTATGTTTAATGGTATTCCTAGAACTACTTGTAGGGCCAATATTTTTAGACTTTATTCACAATATTATTTTTATTTATCAATATTGTTAAAAAATATTCAATGTGGAATGTTCCTAACTTCTGATCTTGGTCGTGCTGTAAATAAAAATGATTATTTAACCATTACTTGTCACTGGATAGATAGTAATTTTGTTATGCAAAAGCGTATTCTTGTTTTTTTATATGATGAAGATTGTAAACATACTAGAGATTTTATTGCTGATTCAATTGTTAAAGTTGCAGAATTTTACGGTATTGAAAATAAAATCTTATGTATTGCTTTTGATAATGCTTCTAACAACAAGACCGCTATAACAAAGTTAAAATTTAAGTTATCTCTGCTGTTACCTGAAATTTTTCATGTTAAATGTGCTTGTCATATATATAATTTAATTGTAAAAGATGGTCTTGAGTTTTTTAAACTTTATATTGAAAATATTTGACTTGCCGTTCGTTTTATTCAAGGAAATAATCGTAGAAGAAGAATTAAAGACTTTAAACTTAAATGTGAACAAAATGGACTTGCACCGATATTGATGCCTGAAGAATGTGATATTAGATGGAATGCTACGTATGATTTTTTAAAAACTTGTTATAAATATAGAGTTCCTATTACACTATCTTTTAACCAACATTATGGTTCATTTGTTGATTCTGCCCACTGCATGCTACATGATTTTGATTGGACTGTAATTAATGATCTTGTTAAGTTTTTGAAAAAATTTAATATAGCTATGGTTGAATTTTTCGGTGCTTATTATCCTACTATTTATAATATTTTGACATATATAGCCGATATTTCTTCTTTGCTCAAAGAATATAAAAATAAAGAAGGTTACAAAGAAGCTATTGGTGCCATATTTGCTAAATTTAAAAAATATTTTTTTTTCCGATTCCCCCTATTTACTTGGTTGGTACTATACTAAATTTGTGCATGAAATATAATACTATGTGCCACTTTAGCACTCTTATTTATGCTAACTTAGAGATAAATACTAACAATGATTCTGGTGAGGAAGAAGAAGAACAACCTGATTTGTGGACGGCTATGGGTGATGTGAACGCTTACATAGATAAATTATATAACCACTATACTGATTTAGTTGATTTAGCTGTGCCAACAAATATCACTCCAACTGTCGCTCTTCGTCCTCCCGAGGAGCCATCATCTTCTAAAAGGCTGGCACATATAGTGGTTTTCCTGATCACTTTTTATGATTTACCTTGTCGGAACAGTGTTGACGATGGGGCTTACACACCAACTTTTCGGGAAGAGCTGAAGTATTATCTCCGATCGCCGCTAGAGGATCGCAGACGACTGATCAACACGTTGGATTGGTGGAGGAATAATGAAGCACAATATCTTGTGCTTTCAAGATTAGCTAGAGATGTCCTAAATGTTCCAATGTCAACCGTTGCATTGGAGAGCGCTTTTAGTCAGGGACGACAGCAGCTTGGAGACAACCGACATTCATTGGGAAGCAATGCAATGAATGTTCTAGTTTGCCTTAGAGATTGGATTAGAGAAGAACGAAGAAATCAAGGAATGAAAGTGGCAGAACGACGAGCAGAGACTTGAAGACATTATGACTTCACGGGAGAACTCAGCAAAATCAAGTCCAATGAATGATTTTGCCCTTGTTGACTTTGACTATCCTAAGCAAGTTCCCGTTAATATTAATATGAATGAGTTAGAAAAATTTATGCAAAATTTGTAGATTTTTCATCCATGTAAATTATAAATTTTGGATCATTTTGCAATCAATAAAATTCAGCATTCATTCACTCCTTAGTCCTTACTTTGTAATTTTTTTCATTTAATGATTTAAATTAAATTTTTAGTTTAAATTAAATACTTAGTTTTAATATATTACTAATTTACTATAAATTATTATTAATTTATTATATTAAGTAGCATATGTTTTATTTAAAGAAGTACATATATTTTATA
>NW_025853055.1:0-12833 GCF_002878395.1 Capsicum annuum | reverse complement strand
ACCATTGCCACCTTTCAAAAGAGGCATCTGATGGCTATATAAACCTGCTTTCATCCACAGGTTTAGAAATGAATAAAAAAATTTTCGAAATAAAAACTCTTCTTGTCTTCAAAACATTCTTTGTGATCAATCAAATCGTTGAGTGGGTTCGACGAATTCAATTATTTGAGGTACCACTATAGTTGGATTGAAAGCCATTTTATCCTGGGAGGAAGATTCCAAAACCTCGGGTATAGTGAGGGAAATTATTCCTTAAGGACACTCCGTGAAGTCGGGGGACTTGGCTTTATATTTTGTTTCATCTTAATTTCTGAAAAAATAAAACACACTTCTTAGAAAGATCACTTTGATCTTGTGTTGAGGGTGTTTTTGTACTTCATAGTGTTCTTGTTTTAAACTTGAACTAGTGTTGAAGTTGTTGTGTCTAAATACAGATTCTTGTACCCAAAATACATAAAAAATAACAATCTTAAGGAATAACCCTTGCAGAATCTGTATTGCTTGTTTTTGGAGATTAAAGCTTTAAGCTTTCTACTCCGTTTGAACTTAACTAGTGATTCGAAAACTTAACTAGTGATTCGAAGGCATAAAATCTCCATTACAAGTTAAAGATCATTCGATTGACGATTGAAAATCATAAAAACTTCATCGTTAACTAGAAACAAGAATAAGAGTTTAAAGTTGCTTAACTTTATAAATAGTATTCTAAAAATACTAAATTTTATTTTCTTATGGTGACAGAAAAAATCACTAACGAAAGTCAAATGCAAGATGCGGCTACGACTGTGGGGGCAATTAGTATTGCCTCAACAAATTGAGCAAATGATCCGCAACTAATGACACATATGGAGAAGTCTAAAAAATTTGCGGGCATTGACTTTAAGCGATGGCAGCAAAAGATGTTCTTTTACCTCACCACTCTATGCCTTCAAAGGTTCACTAGTGAGGATGCTCCTGAGGTGCTCGAGGGAACCTCGGACAAAGAGCATTTCATGATTGTAGAGGTTTGGAAACACTTAAACTTCCTTTGTAGGAATTATATCTTGAGTGGTCTCCAAGACGACCTCTACAATGTTTACAGTGGAACTAAGACATCGAAAGAATTATGGGGGACACTAGAAAAAAAATATAAGACAGGGGATGCGGGAATTAAGAAATTCTTTGTTGCTAGGTTTCTGGACTTTAAAATGATAGATAGCAAATCGGTTGTCTCTCAAGTTCAGGAATTGCAAGTAATCATCCATGATCTCTTAGCAGAAGGTATATCTTTGAAAAATACCTTAGTTGAACAAATTAAAAATGTTCTTAGTACTCACATAAACTATTTTATAGGTTTGATTGTGAATGATGCATTTCAAGTAGCAGCGATTATTAAGAAGCTACCACCTATGTGGAAAGACTTCAAAAACTACTTGAAGCACAAACACAAGAAGATGACTGTCGAAGATCTTATTATCCGACTGCGTATTGAAGAGGATAATAAGGCTGTCGAGAGAAGGTCAAAAAGGAAATCTACAATTAATAGAGCACATATTGTAGAAGATGACCAAAATAATTCTAAGAAAAGGAAGAAAGTTGAACAAGAAAGCAATAAACCCAAGAAGAAATTCAAGGAAAAGTGCTTCAAATGTGGCAAAATTGACCATAAGTCCAGGGATTGTTGCCCTCAAGAAAGGCAAGAAAAAGGACCAAACTAATATGGTTGAGTACAACAAAGAATGTGATGATTTGTGTGCTATGTTCTCAGAATGCAACTTGGTGGGGAATCCTCGCGAATGGTGGATGGATTCTGGTGCCACCCGCTATGTATGTGCCAACAAAGAGTTGTTTTCATCATTCGCTCTGGCTCAAGTAGAAGAAATGATCTACATGGCTAACTCCGCTATAGCTAAGGCAGAAGGAACAGGAAAAATGGGCTTGAAATTGACTTCAGGAAAGGTTTTGACACTTAACAATGTCTTGTACGTTCCGGAGTTACGTAGGAACTTGATTTCTGTTTCACTTCTAGACAAGAACAGATTCAAATGTGTAATCATTTCTGAAATAATTGTAATTAGCAAAGGAGAAGTATATGTAGGAAAATGCTATCTCACCGAGGGCCTTTATAAGATGAATATAATGAATGTTGAAATCAATAAAAGTTCATATTCTTCTTACTTGCTTGAGTCTTATAATTTGTAGCATGAACATTTAGGCCATGTTAATTACAAAACGTTACGAAAACTGATTAACTTAGAGGTTTTGCCAAATTTTGAGTGAAATAAATCAAAGTGTCAAACGTGTGTGAAATCAAAGTATGCAAAGTATCCTTATAAGTTCATTGAAAGGAATTCCAATCCTTTAGCCTTAGTACACACTGACATTTGTGATATGAAGTCAACACTATCACGTGGTGGGAAAAAGTATTTCATAACTTTTATTAACGATTTCACTAGATATTGTTATGTCTACTTGCTAAATAGTAAGGATGAAACAATAGATGCTTTTAGGCAATACAAAACTGAAGTAGAAAATCAGTTAGAGAAAAAAAATAAAAACTATAAAAAGTGATAGGGGCGGAGAATATGAATCTCTCTTCGCCGAAATATGTGTAGAGAATGGAATTGTCCATCAAACAACGGCCCCGTATTCACCTCAATCTAATGGAATTATGGAAAGGAAAAATCGTATTTACTTTGAAGGAAATGATGAATGTCTTACTTCTAAGTTTCGGTTTATCACAAAACTTGTAAAGGGAGACTATCCTTACAACCAATCGTATACTCAATAGAGTTCCCCATAGTAATACACAATCAATTCCTTATGAAAAATGGAAAAGAAGGAAACCCAACTTGAAATATTTCAAAGTATGGAGGTGTTTAGCAAAGGTCCAAGTTTCTATGCCTAAAAGGGTTAAGATAGGACCTAAGATTGTGGACTGTGTGTTCATAGGATATGCTAAAAACAGTAAAGCATATCGTTCTTTGGTTCATAAATCTGAACATCTGGATATAAATAAAAAATACGATAATTGAATCAGATAATGTTGAATTCTTTGAAAACATTTACCCATATAAAACTAGACATAAACAGTCTAGTGGAGGATCTAAACGATCTCGAGATGAACCAAGTGAGAATGTACATAATGAAGATAATCCAAGACGTAGTATATGTCAAAGAACTTTTACTACGTTTGGATCAGATTTTGTAACATTTCTCTTAGAAAATGAGCTTCAAACATTTAAAGAAGCGATGTCATCTTCGGACTCATCCTTTTAGAAAGAGGCAGTCAATAGTGATATTGATTCAATCTTAAGCAACCATACGTGGGAATTGGTTAATCTTCCTCTAGGAAATAAACGTTTAGGTTCTAAATGGATCTTCAAAAGAAAAATGAAAATGGATGGTACTATTGACAAATACAAGGCAAGACTTGTAGTAAAAGGCTTCAAGCAAAAGAAGGCCTTGATTACTTTGATACATACTCGCCAGTAACAAGGATAATATTGCTTCGAATGTTAATTGCCTTGTCGGTAGTATATGGTCTTGAAATCCATCAAATAGATGTGAAAACCACATTTTTAAATGGAGAATTGGAGCAAGAAATTTACATAGAACAACCTGAGGGTTTTGTGGTTCCAGAAAAGGAGAATAAGGTGTGTAAACTTATTAAGTCGTTGTATGAACTAAAGCAAGCACCTAAACAATGGCATGCAAAGTTTGACCAAACCATGTTGGCAAATGGGTTCAAGATAAATGAATGTGATAAATGTGTTTACATTAAAGATTCTCCTAATCACCAAGTCATTGTTTGTTTATATGTGGATGATATGTTGATCACCAGTAGAGACATTTCTGACATAAATGCAAAAAAATGAATACTCGAAAGCAAGTTCGATATGAAAGACCTTGGAGTTGCAGATGTGATCTTAGGTATAAGAATTCATAGAACTACACAAGGGTTGGCATTGTCACAGTCTTATTATATAAAAAATGTACTTGACAAATTCAAGTATATGGAATTCGGTATTACCAAGACTCCATTGGATGTAAGCTTTGCACTTTGAAAGAATGAAGGCAAAAATGACTCACAATTGGAGTACACAAGAGTATTGAGATGTTTAATGTATATAATGAATTGTACACGACCAGACATAGCATGCGCTATTAGTAAGTTGAGTCGGTACACAAGTAATCCCAACAAAACTCATTGGATGACAATGAAAAGAGTTTTGGGGTATCTAAAATACATTCAAGACTATGCCTTGCATTATAATAAATATTCTGTGGTACTTGAAGGATATAGTGATGAAAATTGGATCACCGGATCAAATGAAGTAAAATCCACAAGTAGATATGTATTCACTATCGGTGGAGGAGCAGTCTCTTAGAAATCATCCAAACAGACTTGTATTACTCGTTCTACAATGAAATCTGAATTTATCACATTGGATAAAATTGGTGAAGAAGCAGAATGACTCCGAAATTTCTTGAAAGATATTCCTTATTGGCCCAAACCAGTGGCACCAGTATGTATACACTATGATAGCCAAACGGCAATAGGTAGGGCAGGGGGCATGATATATAACGATAAATCTCGTCATATAAGACGGAGACATAATAACGTTAGAGAACTTTTCTAGTGAAATTATCACTGTTGACTATGTTAAGTCAGAGAATAATGTGTCGGATCCACTTACAAAAGGCCTATCTAGAGAAGGAGTAGAAATGACATCCAAGGGAATGGGTTTAAGGCCTAATACAAGTCAGCGTGGCGATAACTCTACCTAGCAGACTGGAGATCCCAAGAGCTAGGTTCAAGGAGATCAAACAAAGTTGTGTCTGACAGGTTCAACATTGTCAATTACCCAACCCATTCTCATAATGTAGAGAATGTTTAGTAAACAAGGATAAGATTTAAAGTGAAAAGTCTTTTAATGATTATCTAAATTTGGCAGATTTGGCCAAATAGTTTAATCTATAGGATTGAACGTTTAGAAATCACCTATGTGAGGATGAAGTGGAAGCCGCTTCAAGGAGAATGTTGTAAAGGTTTATTCTCTAAGCTCTCATGAAACCGGAACGTGTTCATGGCTGAAAAGAATAAAATCGTGAGAACCATAAGCGGTAAAAGGATAGCTGTGTGACATGTATTGTCTAGGTGTACATTAAAGCTTGACGGTTCAAAGATATCAAATCTACCAATTGACCGAGTGCATCTGATGCATGTTCACTACGAAAAGTTCAAAGGAAAACCCACTTATCCAGATGCAATCAGTCTTTGCTTGATGATCACATATTTGTTAGTAAAGTTTTACAAAGAATAGTCATTCCCAATTCATGTGGGGGATTGTTGGGTTTAATTGGTGTGAATGGAAAATGGAGGGACATAAACTTTGAGCAAAAGACGTATTGTTTGGAAAAGGTGTGACTGTTCAGATAGTTGTGTCTGTTCAGAAAAAAGACACAATGTTTCGAATGAACAAACATCACTCTTTCAAAGGACACACCTTTTAAGTGAATCATTGCCACCTTTCAGAAGAGGCATCTGATGGCTATATAAACCTGCTTTCATCCACAGGTTTAGAAATGAATGAAAAATTTTCTGAAATAAAAACTCTTCTTGTCTTCAAAACATTCTTTATGATCAATCAAATCGTTGAGTGAGTTCAACGAATCCAATTATTTGAGGTACCACTATAGTTGGATTGAAAGCCATTTTATCCTGGGAGGAAGATTCCAAAACCTCAGGTATAGTGAGGAGAATTATTTCTTAAGGACACTCTGTGAAGTCGGGGGACTTGGCTTTATATTTCTGTTTCATCTTAATTTCTGAAAAATAAAACTCACTTCTTAGAAAGATCACTTTGATCTTGTGTTGAAGGTGTTTTTGTACTTCATAGTGTTCTTGTTTTAAACTTGAACTAGTGTTGAAATTGTTGTGCCTAAACACAGATTCTTGTACCCGAAATACATAAAAAATAACACTTCCGTCATACTTTAGGTACAAATATACTTTTGTCCTTAATGAAAAGGTACGTATATGCCCCTGAACATTGATAAATGGTACATGTATAACCTCCTTCATACTTTAGGCACAAATATACTCTTGCCGTTAATGAAAAGGTACAAATATGTCCTTCTCATTTCTCGATTACTAACAACAGGACATGTGTCACAATCTTGTTCATTTGCCCTTTTTAATTTAATTTATCCTCACCCTACCTGAAAATAATTCTAATTTAACCCACAAACTGATTCAAGTAATAACCCAAACCCGAGTCTGTCCAATAGAACCTCCCAGATGTATCTCTATTCATGCATATTCATTTTCTCTTTCTCTTTCTATTAGATCGGGTCGAGTTTGAGTTATTATTTAGATCGGGTTATGAGTTAAATTGGAATTATTTTGAGGTGGGGTTGTGATAAATTAAATTTAAAAAGGAACAGGATTGTGACATGTGTCCTGCCTTCAGTGAGAAGGGTATATATGTTCCTTTTCATTAATACAAGTGTATATTTGTACCTAAAGTATGTCGGAGGGTATATCTGTACCATTTATCAAAGTTCAGAGGCATATATGTACCTTTTTCATTAAAGAAAAGGGTATATTTGTACCTAAAATACGACGGAGGATATATCTGTACTATTTATCAAAATTCAGGGATATATTCGTACCTTTTCCGTTTTCACAATTACCATTTATATATATTAGGAGTAATACTGTTTGCACTTCACTCTAATTACATATGTATTAATTATCACCCTTTTTTTTAATATATAAATTCTTTTAATTTATCAGGTTTCCGGAAAATTGGAAGTGGTATTTTTCTTTCCATTTTTGCCTCTTTTTTCATTAATTTTGGCCTCAGCAGAAAAACTCGACCTGTAAGTCTCTCTATCTCTATATAATTCTTTTTTTCCCTCCTTGATTTATTTGAATTTGTAGATTCATATACATTTGAATATGATCTTTTTATTATTTATTGTTACTATTACTTAATAAGTGATTTACAAGCAAAAATTATTATACTGAAAGACTAAGTTTGGTACTAATCATATTGATTATTGTATGGCATATAATAGGACTGATGAACTGAAAAGATAAATGGAAATATTTCCCTTTGTCTATATGAGCGCTGAGCTAGCATTCTATGTAAAGGATGGGTGGAACTCAGTAATTTTAACATATTGTATATTGTATATTGATGCAAAAAGATCAACTTAATATTAACTAATTTTATCTTAAACCTAATAAATTATTTTTTCTAAAATCTTGAACACATACCTTCTGATTGTCTCCCTAGTTATCTGAATTAATATACTGATCATGTTGATGTCCACTAAATAACTAGGGAGTTGCAAGATTAATTCAATTTTCAAATCTATAAGTCCAACAAGTATGTATAATATATATTAGATTATTAATTAATATTTAAATAACAACATATTCAATATAATTCTATAAAATAGATTTTGAAAAGAACAAAATATGCACATACCTTACCTTTACCTCATAAATCGAATTTAGCAAGTTAGAATTTTTAATGCAGTTCCAACTGCAGTATTGGATCAGATCACCATGCACCTTATGGCCATCAATATATTATTATTTCCTAAAATCTTTTTTAGAAGTGGTTTTGCGTGGTTTGATATGGACCCAAAGTGGAGCATAATATAACCTTTTCTTTTTCCATCCAGATAAATAACTAAATAATATAACCTTTTTCGCTAGACGTTATGATATTCGTATAAAAAAATGCAGACATAAAGATAACACGTACAAATAGAAAAATGATTCTCTCTTTTGTTTAATTAATTTAGTTTCCTACTTTTTATCTCCAAGTAGTGCGCAATCAAGCAGTAACGTTCGCATGTAAATTAAATATACGTCAAACTTCACCTGATTTCATGTCTTATTAATACTTTACATGTCATTAGCCAAAATAATAATAATAATAATAGAAGACAGTATATCTTGCATGCATGTGTTTGATCTATTACGTCTTACATAGCTTTTTAAATTTGTTAGTGTATTTAATTTACACACTTGACTATTATTTATTCAGTTAATCGCGCTTGAACATATGATAAAGTATTTCTATTAGCTAATTTTAATTCAAATTTTCAAACAATTGTTGCCTGTATTCTCAAGTGTCTATTTGGTACGTAGTTAAGTTGACCAAAATAAATATATCATCTTTTTAGTTATATACATCAGCCTCAATTAGAATAAATCTGATGTTTTATAACTTATTAAGGAATTTATTAACTTAACATGCACTTGAGAATACAAAATCCATGATACTACCTTGTATGTAGAAAATATACAGATAGAGGAAAGAAACTGATAACTATTTACAACTGACTCATCATGTTGACTAATTAATACAGGGAAAAGGACCATCCTTACTCTTTCCTATTGAAGTGAAGAACATCAAATTTGCCAAACATACCAGTGACACTGGCGTCTACGACAATGAAGGAAGGTACACACATCATACTTTTTAAAAACTCTTTCATCCATCTCTTGTTTAGTGGCAAAGTCAAAAATTTTATTCCAAAAATTCTTTTTGAAGTCTAGAATATCATACTTGGGAAAAAAACCTATGACGTAAAGCAAATTTTGTACACTTTTATCATTACACTCACAACAGTCAAGTGGACCGGGCCGGGTCAATCCGAAACTGGCCCGTGAAAGTTAGTCGGGTTGTGGGTCGGTCCGGATCCGGGCCTGTTAAACGGATCGGTCCGGTTCCAGGCCCAAAAGTAAAAAATTTCAAAACAACCCTAACCCGGCTCACTTAACCCAACCTGATCAAAACCGGTCAAAAACCAGTTTTTTCCCTCCAACATACACTATATATACCCACCTATATACATTTTAAATACGTTAAACAATATATATACACTATATATATAGTATATACTACATTAGAATTTAAAAAAATATATAAACACATACACAATTACACATGTAATCGTGTATACGACCATACGTTAGTTAAATATATATATTACTCTAAGTAAAACATATTCTACAAGATATAGAAAACAATATAGTGATATATTTAATAATTTATAAAACATATACACATGTATACGTTAAATATATAAGTCTATAGAAGATATACACATATATACGTGCCATTCAATATATATGTATTATTTTAAATAAAATATACTACAATATATACATATACACACACTATATATATAGTTATACACTAATTTATAAAACATATACACATGTATAGGTTAAATATATACGTCTATAGAAGATATATACACATATATACGTACCATTCAATATATATGTACTACTTTAAATAAAATATACTACAATATATATATACACACACTATATATATAGTTATACACTAATTTATAAAACATATACACATGTATACGTTAAATATATACGTCTATAGAAGATATATACACATATATACGTACCATTCAATATATATATGTACTACTTTAAATAAAATATACTACAATATATATATATATATATATATATATATATATACACACACACACACACACTAATTTATAAAACACATACACATGTATACGTTAAATATATACGTCTATAGAAGATATATACACATATATACGTACCATTCAATATATATGTACTACTTTAAATAAAATATACTACAATATATATATATATATATACTACAATATATATATACTACAATATATACACACACTATATATATAACTATACACTAATTTATAAAACATATACACATGTATACGTACCATTCAATATATACGTACACATATAAAATATATGTACTTCTTTAAATAAAACATATGCTACTTAATATAATAAATTAATAATAATTTATAGTAAATTAGTAATATATTAAAACTAAGTATTTAATTTAAACTAAAAATTTAATTTAAATCATTAAATGGAAAAAATTACAAAGTAAGGACTAAGGAGTGAATGAATGTTGAATTTTATTGATTGCAAAATGATCCAAAATTTATAATTTACATGGATGAAAAATCTACAAATTTTGCATAATTTTTTCTAACTCATTCATGTTAATATTAACGGGAACTTGAATAGGATAATCAAAGTCAACGAGAGTCATAATGTCTTCAAGTTTCTGCTCGTCGTTCTGCCACTTTCATTCCTTAATTTCTTCGTTCTTCTCTAATCCAATCTCTAAGGCAAACTAGAACATTCATTGCATTGCTTCCCAATGAATGTCAGTTGTCTCCAAGCTGCTGTCGTCCCTGACTAAAAGCGCTCTCCGATGCAACGGTTGACATTGGAACATTTAGGACATCTCTAGCTAATCTTGAAAGCACAAGATATTGTGCTTCATTATTCCTCCACCAATCCAACGAGCTGATCAGTCGTCTGCAATCCTCTAGCGGCGATCAGAGATAATACTTCAGCTCTTCCCGAAAAGTTGGTGTGTAAGCTCCATCGTCAACACTGTTCCAACAAGGTAAATCATAAAAAGTGATCAGGAAAACCACTATATGTGCCAGCCTTTTAGAAGATGATGGCTCCTCGGGAGGACGAAGAGCGACAGTTGGAGTGATATTTTTTGGCACAGCTAAATCAACTAAATCAGCATAGTAGTTATATAATTTATCTATGTAAGCGTTCACATCACCCATAGCCGTCCACAAATCAGGTTGTTCTTCTTCTTCCTCACCAGAATCATTGTTAGTATTTATCTCTAAGTTAGCATAAATAAGAGTGCTAAAGTGGCACATAGTATTATATTTCATGCTCAAATTTAGTATAGCACCAACCAAGTAAATAGGGGGAATCGAAAAAAAAAATATTTTTTAAATTTAGCAAACATGACACCAATAGCTTCTTTGTAACCTTCTTTATTTTTATATTCTTTGAGCAAAGAAGAAATATCGGCTATATATGCCAAAATATTATAAACAGTAGGATAATAAGCACCGAAAAATTCAACCATAGCTATATTAAATTTTTTCAAAACTTAACAAGATCATTAATTATAGTCCAATCAAAATCATGTAGCATGCAGTGGGCAGAATTAACAAATGAACCACAATGTTGGTTAAAAGATAGTGTAATAGGAACTCTATATTTATAACAAGTTTTTAAAAAATCATACGTAGCATTCCATCTAGTATCACATTCTTCAGGCATCAATATTGGTGCAAGTTCATTTTGTTCACATTTAAGTTTAAAGTCTTTAATTCTTCTTCTATGATTATTTCCTTGAATAAAACGAACGACAAGCCGAATATTTTCAATATAAAGTTTAAAAAACTCAAAACCATCTTTTACAATTAAATTATATATATGACAAGCACATTTAACATGAAAAATTTCAGGTAACAACAGGGATAACTTAAATTTTAACTTTGTTATAGCGGTCTTGTTGTTAGAAGCATTATCAAAAGCAATACATAAGATTTTATTTTCAATACCGTAAAATTCTGCAACTTTAGCAATCGAATCAGCAATAAAATCTCTAGTATGTTTACGATCTTCATCATATAAAAAAACAAGAATACGCTTTTGCATAACAAAATTACTATCTATCCAGTGACAAGTAATGGTTAAATAATCATTTTTATTTACAGCACGACCAAAATCAGAAGTTAGGAACATTCCACATTGAATATTTTTTAACAATGTTGATAAATAAAAATAATATTGTGAATGAAGTCTAAAAATATCGGCCCTACAAGTAGTTCTAGGAATACCATTAAACATAGGATTATAAATTGCTTGAATATAATGAATAAAGACATCAGAAGAAGGAAAACTAAAAGACAAACAACCCACAACTACCATTTTAGCTATTACTTCCTGGTCCCTCAATTTATTATACTTCTCCATTACCTGACCGATTGATGGGTCCATTTTAGTTTGCGTTGACCCACCAGCATCCGCACCACCTTATGCAATATTTAACTCTCTTTTGTGATTATTACTTATATATCTCATTAACGTACTCGTACCCCCTTGCTTGCCTCCTCTTTTATGCTTATATATTTGTTGACAAATATTGCATTGCACCTCAATATCTGATATACGTTAAAAAAATTGTCATGCAATACTAGTTGGTTTACGAGCTCTTGGGGAACGGGGAGGACGGGAAGGGAGATTAACCGATTCGGATCTAATGTTAGCATTTTCTACTATGGCTGTCTCACCAATATTTTCATCATCTTCGTCTAAATTAACTGCATCTACTTCATTTTTTTCTTTTATATCGTAATTTTTCTGAGCTTCTACATAATCCATATCGTGGGTACATACACCTAAAGGTTCACCTACTTCTTCCTCAAAAGGTTGACTAAGCGGTGCCGGAGGCACACGGGTATATCTACTACTTGAACTACCTCTACCGCTAGTAATTCATTTTTTACTACCACTACCACTTCCGGGATAATTTTTTTTAACACCTTTAGTAGCGAGGTTTCTTAATTTATCCATAATATAAATTAAACTAAAAAAATTTAAAATAAACAAATATAATAAAATTAAATATTCAACAATTAATACACTAAATAAAAATTAAACGTAAGAGATGGAACGACAATACTAAATTTTGGAAGTATCCGAAGGTTGCGACTTTAGGAACTTCCACTCGTACTTTGTAATTACAAAATTAAAAAATTAAAGTGAACACTTTAGGAAATATATAGAATATTTGAGAATTGAGAATTGAGAATTGAGAGAATGAAAAATTTTGTGGAAAATGATTTGAAAGTATAGGGTATTTATAGAAATTTTTTTGGGGTTAAAAAATAATTTTAAATATAATTTTTTTTTAATAAAAAGGGTCAAACTAGCCGTTTGGACCCAAAAACGGCTATATAGCCGTTGG
>NW_025853054.1:0-8422 GCF_002878395.1 Capsicum annuum | reverse complement strand
TTTCCAACAATGGATAGAACCCCGATTATGAATCCAACACAAGTGCCTATAATTGAAACAGATCAATCATCTGGTGCATCAGATGAGTAATCTGTTGCATCAGACTATTTATCTGTTGCATCATCGTATTATCTGTTGCATCAGACGTATTATCTGTTGTATTAAGATGTTTATCTATTGCACCAGACTAATTATCTGTTGCATCAGAATGTTTATCTATTGCACCAGACTAATTATCTATTGCAACGAATGATTAATCTATTTGAAACAACACAAATCAACCCTTGCCATAAATCCAACGGATAAATCTTGCTATTGCTACTGGATTCTAAATTATTCCTTTTTATGTCGAATCGTCGAAATGTTTGTTGAGAAGATAATAGACAGAATGAAAATTAAATATGGATTAAAAAGTCAAAGATCAAACATAATTTATTTATTAAATAAATAAAAATACATATAATAGACTAAAAGAAAAAAATAATAGTCTAATTATTATTATTATTATTATCAGCATCATCATTGCCAGCCGGCCAATCTTCAATCGAAAGTAGCAACAAGGCCTTCCCCAGCCTGCGTATCTCGTAGAGCATTCTTGATCTAACTCCTCCCAATTCTCATTACAGATCACGAACTTGATTCCGAAGTTCATTCACGGCGTTTTGCAGAAAAGCAACGTCCTACACTGGGTCAGCCATAATCTTATCTTCTAGAGTTTAATATGAAAGACGAGATACAATAAATAAATAGAGTGTGTATTTGAATGAACGATTGAGTAAGGACGGACCTGTTTATAGAGAACTGAATTTGAATGAGAGGCAAAAAGGCGCGACTATTCACCTACATACATTAATTAAATTTTTGATTAAATTAAGAGAATAAATATTGTGATATAAGTCATGACTTTTCAGATTATTATTATTAATTAGTCTTTCGAAGAACCATTTTTATTGAGTTGTGGCAACAGATTCTATATCTGTTGCATCAGATAACACATCTGTGACAACAGATATATTATTTGTTGCAAAAAATATAAAATATGTTGCAACAGATAACATATCTGTTGCAATATATAATCTAACTGTTCACCTCCATTTATTAATTACATTTTCTATTAATATGAAAAGTAATGAATTAATTAAATTAAGAAATATTGTGATAAGTTATGACTTTTCAGATTATTATTATTAATTAGTTCTTTCAAGAACTGCTTTTATGGAGTTGTGACTTGATATAGGTTGCATCAGAAAAATCATCTGTGACAACAAATATATCATCTGTTGCAACCATAGTGAACTTGTTGCATCAGATAATTTAACTGTTGCAACATATAATCTACTTTTTTAAAAAAAAATAACTATATCATCATATCATTAATCCAAATTTTCTTACTTTTTTATTTTATAAATAAAAAAAATAACTTTTCAAATTCCTTAATAAAATAATAATCATTTTATTATATAATAAATAATTTAAAAAACAAAAATGGTGAAAAGTCAGGATCAGTTATTAAAATTGTGGTTATAAATTGGGTTTATTATTTATTTCCTTATTATTTATTTATGAAATATTTTTCATATTGAATAATCGGAACTCCGAGTCATATCTTTATTTTCACCCTCTCAATAACCACAATAGCCCTTTGTTATTAATAACCGCCAGGTGCAACATATGATCGATCTGTCGTAGAAGATTAACCTCTAACTGTTGACACAAATTGCTGCTCAATCCCTACCACCAACAGTCGACATGTTGAGAACTAGGAATAAACTGAAAGATTATTATTAATACTAAATAAGAATTAAAAATTTAAAGTCGACAATAAAATGAAATGAATGTTCATAGATTTTTGAATCCCTTTGGTAGATTTGATATACAAAAGGAGGAAAAGAATTGCTAAAATAAAAAATATTAACTAATTATTATTACTACTATTATTATTATTGTCAATCAGACATTTTTCATTCATCTGACAGCTTTGCTCCGAAGTCAGCTAAATATCTCTCTAGAGTTCATCAATCAAACTACCTTTGAAGTTCATGCAAGGACTCGATATGAATCTTCTTGTATGAGTCTAGATCATCCATATTTGTAAGGAGGGACCTATTTATAAATTATTGTATCTTGGAAAGAAAAGAAAATTTCTTTAAAACAAATCTAACAGATGCGTAATCTGTTACAAAATATATTCTTTCTATTAGATAACTTACAACATACTGGCAATCTTTTTGCAATAGATGTATATATCTGTTTGATTTTTGCAATAGGTTGATCACTGTCATAACAGATGTCTCCAATTAATTAATAATATAAATAGATGTATCATCTGTTGCAACAAGCTAGTCATCTGTTTATTCAATTTAAGCCATCGATGGGCTAGGAAGAATAAGGTACGTGCAGATGGATCCACTATCATATGTGTAGGAGTTAAGTATGTATTACTGATAAGGTTACTGAGATAACACACACAAAGTACAATATTTTTGTGAATGCAGTTTTTAACTGATTAGGCATTGATCATTCAAACAAGATCTTGCATTGTACTGTTAAGTTTGATGGGTTCGAAATTAATAAGGCTGAGGACCTTATGAAGATGGTGTAGATACCCTGTTATGAATTACTGACGGTTGGTGCTCGTGTTTATGCGTGTCAAGTTTTGAGAAGGGATCAATATTTGTCGTCACTACAGAGAACCAATAGCGATTGGACTTAACTTTAAGTATGCATTGTACCCTTAGAGGGCCCTCGAAGCCTCGCACTGCATCAAACAAGAATGGAAAACCAATATTGTTATTGCCCTAGCAAAAATTTATATGGTTGGGTTGCTCGCTCGGGTTGATGATTATATGCCAGAAGGTGCGGTAGGAGAATGCTTTCGAGGGAAAATGGGTTGTTGATGGAAGACTATATCATCTGATAGCTAATTAAAGAAGAGACACATGGTAGAAAGCAACTTCTAACGAATCTGTCCGATGGAATTATCTTAACAGATGCGAAATCTGAATCAAGTGCAAATATGAAAGTGCATTCGGTAATGTAATTTCGTCTGTTGTACCTCTGAAAGAAAAACAATACAGATGGACACTTTGCTAGGGAGCTGCATGGTCGGGATTATCACCTAGGTAGAAAATAGGAGAAGACCAACAAAGCATCCTCACGGGAATCGAGGGTAGAAATGATATTCAGCAAGTTTAGAAAACTTACGCTAAAAACAACTGCAGTGAAAATAAGAAAACTAAGCAAAGACGACAATTTCTAAATTTTAAATTTTATCCCATCTTCTTATTTGTGTTTCTGATTAGGTTCACTGCCGTTGACCTGATCGGAACCACAAACGAGATTGAAAGACAAATAGAGTATCATTGCTTCCTTAGCAATATGGTTATAATGGATTGTGTTTTCTTGCCTTGACATGCTTTTAACATTTCTTAGAGAAGATCAGATGTTTGCTATAGTATGTGAATCCCGATAATTTTCAAGCTTTCCTCCAGCTTGTTGATTCTGTATTCAAGCTAGTCGTTACCGTCTTCAAAGTTGGTAAGGAGTTCCTCATCTCTTGTGAGCTCAATCAAGAACACTACCTTCAAAGTTGTGGCATTCTAGAAGCCCTTCGGAATACTTTCTCTTTAGAAGCTTTAAAGGATATATAGAGGGTCCCTGCATTTGTTTTAGGTCAAAATGTATTGATACACATTGAAGATGTGGTCCCAATAGTTGAACAACACACTTTTATCGAGCGTTTCTCCATGCATCTTGCTCAACCAATTTGATAAATTAGTAAGCATGGAGTTATGTAACATGTGATTTAAATAGGCTCTACCAAGCCTATCAAACATTACGTAACTCCAAGCTCAGTACCCTATCAAAACAATATCCCCGAGTTAGTGCACATAGAAAAAAAGCCTAATCTGTCAGCCTTTCTGCTGATCACTCTTCTCCAATATAGATGAAAAGATATCTGCTATACAAAAGTCTACACCATCGCCAGACATAATTGCTTGAGAACATGTCTAGTGACGGTGCAGACTTTTGCATAGCAGATATCTTATTATCTATATTGGAGAATAGCAATCAGTAGAAAGGCTGAGAGATTGAACTCGTTCGATTTGTGCACTAACTCGGTTATATTTTTTTGATAGAGTATTGAACTTAGAGTTATGTAATATTTGATAGGCTTGGTAAAGCTGGTTTAGATCACACACGACGTAACTCCATGCTTACTAATTTATCAAATTGGTTGAGAAAGATGCATAGAGCAACGCTAAATAAAAGTGTGTTGTTCAACTTTTGGGACCACATCTTCAACGTGCATCAACACATTTTGACCTAAAACAAACACAGAGACCCTCCATGTATCCTTTAAGGCTTCTGAAGAAAGTGTTCTGAAGGGATTCTAGAATGCCATAACTTTGAAGGTAGTGTTCTTGATCGAGCTCACAAGAGATGAGGAACTCTTTACCAACTTCAAAGAGGGCAATGACTAGCTTGAATACAGAATCAACAGGCTGGAGGAAAACTTGAAAATTATCAGGATTCACATACTATAGCAAGCATCTGATCTTCTCCAAGGAATGTTGAAAGCATGTCAAGGCAAGAAAACACAATCAATTATAACCATATTGCTAATGAAGCAATGATACTCTATTTGCCTTTTAATCTCATTTGTAGTTCCAATCCGGTCAACGACAGTGGACCTGATCGAAAACACAAACAAAAAGGCATGGGATGAAATTTAAAATTCATAAATTTGCTACCTTCGCTTAGATTCCTTATTTTAACTGTAGTTGCTATTGGCATAAGTTTTCTAGACGTGCTGTACATTATTTCTAACCTCGATGCCTGTGAGTCTTCTTTGTTGGTCTTCTCCTATTTTATATCTAGGTAATAATCTTGACCACATAGCTCCCTACCAAAGTGTCCATCTGTATTGTTTTTCTTTCAGAGACACAACAGATAAAATTACATTACTGGATACACTTTTATATTTTCACTTGATTCAGATCTCGCATCTGTTTAGGTAATTCCACCAGCCAGATTCGTTAGAAGTTACTTTCTACCCTATGTCTCTTCTACAATTAGCTCTCAGATGATATAGTCTTCCATCAACCACCCATTTTCCTTCAAAAGAATTCTCCTACCGCACATTTTGGCATAAAATCATCACCCCGAGCGAGCAACCCAACTATATAAATTTTGGTCAAGGCAATAAATATATTGGTTTTTCGTTCTTATTAGATGCAGTGCTAAGCTTTGAAGGCCCTCTAAGGGTCCAATGCACCCTAAAAGTTAGTCCAATCGCTGTTGAATCTCTTTACAATGACACAAAAATTAGATCCCTTCACAATGCTTGACAAATAAACATGAGCAACAACTGACATTAAATCTTAACGGGCTATCAGAACCATATTCATGGTCCCTTATCCTTATTAGTTCGGACCTACCAAACTTAACTGTAAGATTGTAGACATCTTGTTTGAACGATCTATGACTAATCAATAAAAACACCATTCACAAAATCAGTGCACTCTATGTGTGTTTCCACAATAATATTATCAGCAACACATACCTCCCACATATGAAGTAGTTTCATCTATAAGCAGCTTATTTCTCCGATCCCATCTTTATAGCAGCCTCTTGAGATAGTCTATCAAAAGTTGATCAACTGTCAGTTCCTTATATCTATAAAGAAGAGAAAAAAAATTGATGTTACAAAAAGAACATTGTTCATCTGTTGTATCAGATGTGGAGTCTGTTGCAACAGATGTGGAGTCTGTTACAACAGATGTGGAGTCTATTGCAACTGATGAGAAGTTTATTACAATAGATGTAGAGTCTGATGGAATACATCAAACTAGCCTTTTTGGTGGTTTTATTTGTTCCAACAGTGTCTCCATCTGTTGCAACATCAACAACAGCATAAACAACAATAAAAAAGAAACAATATTTGTTCCAACAACATCAACAACAACAAAGAAGCAACATCCTTTATGCCAGAACCATCAAAAACACCACAAGTTCCAATAATGCCAACCCCACCAATAACATCAATAACTGCATCAACAATAATGAAACAAATAAAATACATACAAAAAAATGATACTGCTAACAAGGCTTTTAAACTTCTCCCAACAGATGACTTTTTTCTCATATTGTAATAAAAATTCTCAAATTATTTATTCAACACTTATAAGTTCCTTAAAATGTTTTAATAAATATGATATGAGTAAATAGTAATTAAATAAAAAACAAATGTAAATAATATGCAAAGAAGAAGACGAGAATGAAACAACAATAATGAACCATACAATAATATTAAAAAGGGGATCAAAATAGAAATTTAAGTCGAGGAAAGATATGGATGGGTTTAGATCTGAAAAGATCTTTATGAGAAGAGAAGAGCAAAGAGAGAAAAAAAGTTGTGACCCTAAAGAGAAGAGAGAAAAAAATGAGAGTTGAATAAAATAAACTGCAGTTGAAGGAAAAAATGAGATAATTTTTATAGATGTATTGTGTACGTAGACGTGGTGGTTTTCAATATTTATTAATTTTATTAATAATTTGAGGGACACGAGGAAGAATAAGACTACTAACATTGAAAAGACAATACAAGACTTCTTAATGAACTCACTTTTGAGATATCTAAGAAATATTTTTTACCGCCTTTAGTAGTAAGTACTACTACTTGATATTATCTACTCGGACTAGAAGTTTCTTGGTTTAAAATTAAAACAGATAAAAAGATTTTCAAACAGATATGTCATCTGTTGCAACATATATAAATATCTGTTTAGAAATCTAAACATCTCAGTCATCTGTTACAATAGATATAAATATCTATTTAAAAATCCCAAAAGCTCAGTCATCTATGACAACAGATGAAAATATTTATTTGATAATTAATAAAATCAAATATGTAATCTGTTATAATAGATATAAATATTTTTTTAAAAAATTTCCAACAGCTCAGTCATCTGTCACAACAGATGCAAATATCTATTTGATAATTAAATCAGATATGTCATCTATTGCAATAAATATTACCTATTTGAAAATTTTCAACAGCTTAGTCGTTTGTTGCAATAGATTTTATAGCAATTGATTTAGGTGGAACTAGGGATGAATGAATGAGCTGTATGGTCAACTAAAAATCCAATCTAGTCTTTGTAATTGCATAGCATTGGTATTGTATTTATACCAACCTGAGTCGTTGATCGATCACTCTAAGTTGAAATGAGTTCTCATCAACTCAATGTTAGGATAGTGATAGTACCTAAGTTGATTTAGGTGGAACTAGGGATGAATAAGTGAGCTCGCAGGGTCAACTACAAATCCAATCAAGTCTTTACAATTGCATGGCATTGGTATTGTATTTATCCTGACCTGAGTCGTCGATCGATCACTCTGAGTTGAAATGAGTTCTTATCAACTCAATGTTAGGATAGTGATAGTACCTAAGTTGATTTAGGTGGAACTAGGGATGAATGAGTGAGATCTCAGGGTCAACTACAAATCCAATTGAGTTTTTGCAATTGTATGGTATTGGTATTGCGTTCATCTCGACCTGAGTCATCGATCGATCACTCTGAGTTAAAATAAGTTCTCATCAACTCAATTTTAGGATAGTGATAGTACCTAAGTTGATTTTAGTGGAACTATGGATGAATGAATGAGCTTGCAGGGTTAACTACAAATCCAATCGAGTCTTTACAATTGTATGGCATTGGTATTGCATTTATCCCGACCCGAGTCATCGATCGATTATTCTGAGTTAAAATGAGTTCTCATCAACTCAATGTTAGGATAGTGATAGTACCTAAGTTGATTTAGGTGGAACTAGGGATGAATGAATGAGCTCACAGGGTCTACTATAAATCCAATCGAGTCTTTGCAATTGGATGGTGCTGGTATTGCATTCATCTCGACCCGAGTCATCGATCGATCACTCTGATAGAAATGAGTTCTCATCAACTCAATATTTTAAAAACAATATCTATTAAAAATTTTTAAAAATTAAGATCAATTCGGACTAAATTAGCAATTTCAAAACTTATCATTTTTTTCTAAAATTATAAATCAACCCATACAAATTATCCATTTGCTCAAAAACTTTTTATTTCAAATCTTAAGTTCTCGCTCTTTTCTCTCTATCTCGGGGTGTTCTCTTCCTCTTAACAATACAAATAATACAAACAACAACTACTCAACATATTGCTCAACCCTTCAAAACAGGTTGATTTTCTTCCCATTTACGACTATATATAGTTGTTTTCTCGACTTTATTCCCACTTGCATCCATTGTTTTCACTATCTTCGTATGTAACTGAGTTCGAGAAGAGTTCTACATTTGTTCTTTATTCTAAAAAATAGGGCTTTTTAGTTAATGATAAAAAAAGAAGACTTTTAGTTGTATTATCTTCGAGAA
>NW_025853053.1:0-3620 GCF_002878395.1 Capsicum annuum | reverse complement strand
TCAAAATATTTGAAGCATATAAAAGTTTCTGAGAAACTTATCTATAATCCTTATATTGCATAAATCTATAATTTGAAAATTATTGAAACTCTTAAAGAGTTTTCAAAAGCAATGGATTATTTGCTGACATGAGAAATATGTCGAAATGAATTGGTTATGAAGTACCATATCTTAGTGCAATTAATGTATCAACGTATCCTACAAATACTACAAAATCTGATATAGCCCTTTTCGATTAATTTGTTAGTAAGGTATAATTCTGCTCCTACTAGGAGACATCGAAATGGGATCAAACACATGATCTTATTTTATTCTAAAGATTGCAGTCCTGATCTTGTTGATTATATTGATACTGGGTATTTATTTAGCCCGCATAAATTTCTGTCTCAATCATGCAATATGTTGACATGTGGTGATATTGTCATATTTTAGAGATATACAAAACAGTCTATCTAGCACTTCATTAAATCATGCTGAGATAATAGTTATTCATGAAGTAAGTCGAGAATGTGTATGATTGAGATCCATGATACATCTCATTCGAAAAAAATATGGTCTGGGATGCAACAAAGTACCCACTATTTAATATGAAGATAATGCAGCATGCATAGCACAATTAAAGGGTGGATTCATAAAGGGAGATAGAACGAAACACATTTCGCCAAAATATTTCTACACACATGAACTCCAAAAGAATGGTGATATCGACGTGCGACAGGTCCGTTCAGTGACAATTTAGCAAACTTATTCACCAAAGAATTGTCGACCTCAACATTTGAGAAGATGATATACGAGATTGGGATGCGACATCTTCGAGATGTTGAGTGATGTTTTAATCAGGGGGAGTAAATACACACTACACTCTTTTTTCTTTAGTCAAAGTTTTGTCTCATTGGGTTTTCCTTGATAAGGTTTTTAATGAGGCAGTTGAAAAATTAAATGTATATTACAAGATATGAATTATTAGAATTTCTTTTTATTTCGTGTTAGACATCCAAGGGGGAGTGTTAAGAAATACATAAAGGTATGAATGTCTTCCACCCTTTTTCTATATTGTACAAAATTCAACATTGTACAATTGTTCGTAGTGTACAAAATTGACCAATTCTAATTGGTTGTAATGTAAGAAAATTTGCCTAGAAAAGGCATGTATTTATTTCATGAATATACAACAATACATAATAAAGAAGATTTGCAATCTATTTATTGGTTTCTTCCGTTATTTTATAACACACTTTATCTACTTTTATTTATTTATATTTGACTTAGCATACCTCATAAAAAAAATAAAATTATTCTATCACCCTTATTAGTACAAATAAGTCATATAACGGCAGATATTCAATACGAAATCATGATATGAAGTTATTTTTATAGGAAAATTAAAATTTTGTTTAGATATGTTATTGAATTTCTTAAGTTGTATAAACATGAAATCCTCACAAGTTCTACAAATAGATTAAATTTTTCTCAATTTTTATATAATATTATCAAATAATCAAATCATATTTCATATATTGTATATTGTATTTGGAGGATTTGCATTTAATTAAACTGCCACTTATTTCATGCTTGAAAATAAAAAAGTAGAGTTGGAGAACTGTTACTGTATCATAAGGTAGTTTGTTTAAATGTCGTGTGCTCTGCTGTATTCGCTGCTATATAAATTGGATCTTTCAAAAATAGCAGCATTTTGCTATAAAACTCACCTTCCATAGTCATATTTTATATAATTACTGTTTATAGCCGCTGTATTTGATTTATGCCCACTGTATTCGACTTTACAGATAGTATGTATTCATGAATACAGTTCCTATTTAGTCGCGCCAAAAATGAAATTCAATATTTTTAAAAAGAAAAAAATCTCAATCACGCTTATCTCGTTGAACTGAATATTTTCTTGCCTAACACTACCATTATTTTTTTTTTATATTTTTTGTGTTTTTTCTTCTTTTTTCTATTTTTTCCTACTTTTATTTTTTTCGTTTCTTTCTTTTTATTATTTTTATTTTTTTCTCTCTTTAATCTCTAAGTTCTATTTCTCTTTCTTCTTTGCTTTTCTTCTTTGATTTTTTTTATTTTCTTTTTTGTACTTATTTTCTTTATTATTTTTTTTGTTCTATTTTATATTTTTTATATTTTTGAATAATATGACTAGTCGAGCACAAGTCATGGATGATAATGTAACTACCACAATTGTTTATCGTATTTGTAGTCACACCGCCATTTATATTTTTGTATTTATTGATACAATTGTATTTATATTTTAAAGTTTGCACTTGTATTTATATTTTATAGTTCGCATTTGTATTTGTATTTAATAGTTCACACTTGTATTTGTATTTGTTAGTTTGCGCCATCATTTATATTTTATATAATTCACACTTGTATTTTAAAGAACTATTTTGTATTTGTATTTTATAATTGATTGCATATTATATTGAATTATATTTATATTATGGTTTTATTGTGTTTGTATATTTAGATTATATTTGGATTATACTTGTATTTGTATTCTATTTTCTTCATTACCTTTTTATTTTTAAGAAATTATCTTGTATTTGTAAGTTGATTGCATATTGTATTTGGTCGTGACTATGTACAATTTATCATTTGTATTTGTATACAAACAAGTAAGTGCATTAATTGTATTTTCTTGAT
Organism: Capsicum annuum; assembly: GCF_002878395.1. Lineage (NCBI taxonomy): Eukaryota > Viridiplantae > Streptophyta > Magnoliopsida > Solanales > Solanaceae > Capsicum > Capsicum annuum. The sequence goes on along the minus strand of NW_025853053.1, from coordinate 959 downwards.
TCTAAAATATATAAATATATAATGTATCATTTGATACAAATGTACCGTTTTGTATTTGTATATCAAAATTATCATTCATATTTGTAAATAAACAAATATCACTTGATACAAATACAATGACAAACAAATGAATTTACAAATACAAATACAATATGTATTTGTATATATTGTATTTTTATAAAAATTTGAGTTGTATTTATTTGTATCAATAAATACAACTCGTATCAATAAATATAAATAAGTATTCGTGAAAAGAAAATCAATCGTTCCTTTTCAATAACTAAAAAATACAAATGATAGTTCACACTTGTATTTATATGTTATAAATCGCATTTATATTTGTATTTTATAGTTTACACTTGTATTTATATGTTATAGTTCGCATTTGTATTTGTATTTTATAGTTCACACTTGTATTTGTATATTATAGTTTGCATTTGTATTTATATTTTATAGTTCGCACTTGTATTTGTGTTTGCTAGTTCGCACAAATGAAAAGAAGGAGAAAATTGAAAAGAAAAAAAAAAAGAAAAAAAGAAAAAGTAAAAAAAAGAAGAGAATAATAAAAAATAGAAAAAGAGAGAAAACATATGAGAAAGACTATGAATTGAAATTAAGAATAATTAATAGGCAAGAGGGGGGTATGAATTATAATTAATTGAAAATTAGACTTTAAGTGGTAATAAAAGCCCAATAACAACTAATCCGGATAATTTTCCCATAAATTTTTGGGGACATCTTGGTTGGTTTAAATAACAAATAAATTTTCATTTTTCATTTTTCATTTTTCAAACAAACACAAATATAACAACAATAACATATATCACAAGTGAAATCCGTAAAACAAGATACATTTAAATTTCTCTATAGTAATAATATTTGTTATGAAAATTTATAGCTACTAAAAAGAGTTATTCTTATATATTTATAGTGACTATTGATATTTAAATCTCATTTAA
>NW_025853052.1:58411-84747 GCF_002878395.1 Capsicum annuum | reverse complement strand
AGGTATTTAAATAATTTTTGGATTTGTTCATGATAGTGTTTATTGATAATATCTTGGTGTACTCTAAGAGTGAGGAGGATTATGTCCTTTGAGTAGTGTCGAGGACTCTTAAGGATCAACGATTGTATGATAATTTTTCAAAGAGTGAGTTTTGGTTGAATGTTGTAACCTATCTAGGTCATGTTGCTTATAGTGAGGGGATCATGGTGGATCCACAGATATTTGAGGTGGTTAAGAAGTTGCCTAGACCCACGACTCCAACCAACATTTGGAGATTTTTATGTTTAACCGAGTACTATTGGAGGTATGTGGAGAGCTTAACTACTATAGTTGTTCTGTTGACTAAACTGACTCAGAAAAAGGTGAAGTTTTTACGGTCCAATGCTCATGAAGGCATTTTTGAGGAGTTTAATGATAATTTGAATTTTGCACTAATTTTGATCCTACCTAAGGGAATTGATAGTTTTGTTGTTTTATTGTAATGCATCTCATATGGGAATAGGTTTTGTCTTGATGCCGCATGGTAAAGTGATGGCTTACACTTTTAGGTAGATATAGATTCATTAAAGGAATTGTTCAACTCATGATCAAGAAATGGAAGTTGTGGTGTTTACATTGATGATTTGGCTCCATTATCTGTATGGGGTGCATGTTGAGCTATATTCAGACCATAAGAACTTGTAGTATGTATTTACCTAGAAGGAGTTGAATCTCATTCAAAGTAGATGTCTTTAGTTGCTCAATAACTATGAAATGAGTCTTTATTACTATCCAGGTATGGCTAATATGGTTGTTGTTTCTCTTAGCAGGTTATCTATGGGGAGCCTATCATATATGGAAGAGGAAAAGTGAGAATTGGTGAAGGATACTCAGTGATTAGATAATTTGGGAGTCCGGATTTTATACTCTGAGGATGGAGGAGTGATTGTTTGAGAAGTATGTAAATTATATCTTGGTGTTGAGGTGAAGGATAAATATGTCTTGGATCCTATCTTGATGAATATTAAGGCTAATTTGGGGTCCACAAAATGTTATGAATTTGATATTTGTAGTGATGGTATCTTAAGGTACAAAAGTAGATATCATTTTTTTTATGCTGAAGGGCTTCGGGAATGTAATTTGACTGAGGCTCAGGATCTGAGGTATGCATTTCTTCCTGGTTCAAAAAAGACGTATCATGACTTGAAGGAGATTTATTGGCGAAACAACATGAAGATAGATGTGGCTAATTTCATGGATAAATTCATGGTCTTCTAGAAAGTAAAGGTTGAGTACTTGAGGCTCGATAGGATATCTCAGAAGATTGAGTTGCTCATGTGAAAATGGAAGTGATGAACATGGATTTTGTTATAGGTCCTCTGTAGTCTTGTAGTCAGTTTGATTCCATTTGGGTTATCATGGATAGAATGATTAAGTCAACCCACTATTTTTATGTGAGGACTGCCTACTCTAGAGAGGATTATGCTAAGTTTTTTATTCAAGAGATTGTCAAGTTTCATGGTCTTCTAGTTTCCATTATTTTGTATTGAGGTATGCAGTTGTTTTCTTACTTCTGGCATTTGTTTTAGAAAGGCTTGGGCACACAGGTGAACCTTAGCACCGTATTCCATCCTCAGGCGGATGGACAAGCGGAGAAGACCATTCAAACTGTGGTAGATATGCTATGAGTCCGTGTGATTGATTTTTATAGCAGTTGGGTGGATCATTTATCTCTCATTTAGTTTGTATGTATTAATAGTTATCACTCCGATATTAGGATTTCTCCTTTTGAGTATCTTTATGGTAGGAGATGTAGATCACATATTTGGTATTTTGTGGTTGGTGAAAGTAGATTGTTCAGTCCAAACATAGTCCATCAAGCCATAAAGAAGTTGAAAGTGATTAGGGATAGGCTTAAGACGGATCAGAGTCACTAAAAGTCCTATGCAAATATGAGGAAAAGGGAGTTCAAATTTGATGGTTGTGATTAGGTGTTCTTGAACATATCTCCCATAAAGGGAGTGATGAGATTATCGAAAAAGGGAATCTCAGTGCCTATTATGTTTACCCGTACTTGATTTTGAGGAAAGTGGGCAATGTTACATATAAATTGGATTTGACTTTGTGTTTGGGTTCCATTCAACCAATTTTCCATGTGTCGATGTCGAAGAACCATGTGGGCAATCCTTCTTTGATTATGCCTATTTAGAGTATTGGTATTTAAAATTCCTTGTCTTATGAGAAAGTACCTACTGAGATATTAGATAGGTAAGTCTATCATTTGAGAAATAAAGATGTAGCTTCGGTGAAGGTCCTTTGGAGGAACCATTAGGTAGAAGAAGCTACATGGAAAGCTTAAGAGGACATGAATTCTAAATGTTGGTTCCTATTTCTCGAGTAGGATAATCATGCTTAAGGTATGATTTTTTCTAATCTATTTGTTTTTTGACTTTGTTAGAGGTTATGTGATTGCATTCCTATCTTACATTCATGCTAATAGATGCCTTAACTCCTTATTTAGGGATGAATGATCCTGGGGTGGGGTTGGGGGTGGGGGTTATGCAACAACCCAAATTTTTTGCCTTTGAAAATTTCTTGACTTTTGTTCTAATTGCCTGGGGTACGACTTTGGTAATACGTCATGAAGACTCTATACGAGTTGTATAGTGCCATTCGTAGCCAACCTGTGCTGGTTCCCTAAGTTTCTGTCCTAATAACAATTGGTACCTAATGAGTCGAAAGGTGAGGTCACGGGTCATAGGGTGGGACCCATGACCAAACCAGTAAAATTGAAAAAGGATATTGTTTTGGTAACAACTAAGACTCCACGAGTTGTAAGGTTTTGTCATGAGTTATAGGAGGTGACTCGTGACCAAAGTTGTGAATGTTCCATGAGTTACTGTCCTGACCACAAGTTGGGGTGACGACTCATAACTAGTCCTTATGAGTCATAAGATGACCCATAAGCACTTGTGATATTTTTTCCTGCGATTTAATTGGGGGAGCTTTGGTAATTTTGTCTTTCCCAAAATCATACCCACGTACATAAACACCTTCCACTACAACATTTCAGTCCTTCTCCCACCCTTATAAAGTGTGGCCTTTAATCAAAGGCTATGCTTTTGGACTTTAGTAAACATTTTTGGGGGGTGGCCTAAAAAGGCGTAACCTTTGACTTTAGGCGACGCTTTTCAAGTCTTGCTATACTAGCTACATTTAAAAATCGTGGCCATTAAAGTGCAAAATCCAAGCTTTGCAACTTCTCATTGGCTACACTTTTATCTAATAAAGCTACAATTTTAAGTGTTGTCTTTAATTTGTTATTGTTCACACTTTACAAGCGTAGCCTTGTATAGCACCTCTATAACAATACATAAAAATATATGACGTTTTCTTTATTACTGGCCACACTTCAAAATTGCCACTTTTTTACATCCTCTATGACAACACTTGAAAAGTGTAAGCATGTTTTAGGTATATGCCACAATTTAATTAATAATCCACACTTTTGAAGTGTGACAATATTGTCTAAAATTTTGTAGTACAAGCCACATTTTGCAGAAATGGCTTTAGGACTAAAAAATAATTATTTTGGATTTAAAGTAAAGATCACTAATGACGTTACATATATACATACATATATATATAATCTAACACACCAATTAGATAATAAATAATTTAAATGCATAAATTTGCAATGAACTTCAAAAAATCATGTCTTTTACCACACATATTAATTAGAAAATAATATTTTAAAGATTTCAACTAAGTTACACACAAAATAAAATATATTTAAACGCTTATAAAAATAGTGCAAAAATTATTCATCATTCACTTTAATCTAGATCAAGTTGAGTTGTGTCGGCCACCATTCAAATTTGATCACCTGCATTGTTCCTATATATTGAAAATATACAAACAATTAGGAAAACATATGGTCGACAAATATTAAAATATTTTTTCAATCTGAAATATATGAGAAAGTATGTGAATCAAAAGTTTCTTTAATTCATTAAATCAAGTTAAAAGTTTAGGATTTAAGTTTCTTGTGAATTAGAAAGATAAAATACCTTTTGATGAACGGAAGCATAAGCTAAGATGGGGAAGTATCAAAGAATTTTTCCTCTTATAGCCTATGCATTACGCGCATGAGGTAAAGGAATGTTATATCTGTCACTCCCCGGTATATCTTGAAAATTCAATCTAGGATTGGTTTGCACCAATTGACTAAAAAAATGTCTTATTTCTCTCATTTCACTTATTTCTTCCTTTAAAGAAGTGACCTTATTAGCATGCTTTTGTTTAAGCTTGTTCATTTCCTCAACACTTGTTTAGAAAAGTTGTAGTCACTGATCTACCAAAACATCTAAGACTTTTGAGATTCTCCCTTCCAAACACTCCCGTGAATGCATCATCTGGTGTTTCCCCAATATTTTGATGATTTTGAAGTTTAGTATGTCAAAAAATTAAAACAAGCAATACGAGAAAATGGCTTCTGAATTTGAGAATTGTAAATTACAAAAGTTTTTCTATAAAAGACATTGTTAAAAACACATAACTACTTGTAGGGAAAACAGTAAAAACAACAAAGTAATGCAGATAACAACACAATTAGTAGTAACATAGATCGCGTAGGACATGAAATTAATTAGTGCATTTAATAGAATTTGAGTTCTCATTGAAGAACATAAACACATAAGCGAATGACCTCAAAGCAATGTGACCAAAAGAGTAGGAAAAAACTACACGACTATACTTCTTGTTATTGTTCAACACTCTAAAGATAATAATAGATTTGTTACAACAACAGGAGATAAGAACCACCTTTTTTTACATGGTGTACATACTACCTAGTTGTGGCAGCTTTTCCTGGTTTTGGCTAACCTTAAATGGGTTATGCCTAGAAAGACTTTTGAACTTTTGACTGCTAGGGATCAAACTAGTGAAAAATAAAGGTTTTCTAATCTAATAGGAAATATCTATAAGATAACCTTAATGTGATTTTTAACAGGCTATAAGGTGGTTGACAAGATAGTGTGAAGGGTGTACTGTAAAGCTGGATATATAGAAGAAATAGGAGAAATATTAAGGGTGCACTATAAAGCTAAACATATAGGAGAAATAGGAGAAATACAAAGGGCAGAGGATGTTGTTCCCTTAGCGCTTATGTGTATTATAGGGAAAGCGAGGATTAAGAAAGCAGGTTGTAAAATCTCTCATTGAAGAATCTCTACCATTTTGGTAAGCGGGTTGCTTAGGGGAGTTTTTCTTATTATTATCAATTAAGAAATAGGAACATCAGAAATAAAAGACAATACAATGTTTAAAACATCACGTGTATCCATTACACTATGTTATAGTCTTTTTTGAGAAAGATAAAAGATACACTATGTCATAGTCCAAATGCATATGCAAATAACTTCCAAGAACAATGGCATATGAACAAAAGAAGAGGATAAAAGACCAATTATCAAAAACAAACACAACAATAGAAACATTGCAAAAAGAACCATTTATTTAATATGTTTTGGTTTCTTTTCCCCTCAAAATCCAAGTGAGCTTTCATTCACTTGAGATATAAAAAGAGACAAATTTCCAGAACTTTGTTACAATCTTCTAAACTCTACTAGAACTAACACAAACAACAGAAACTTTTTCAAATTGTGAGCTATTTTTGTTGAATTTAATCAAGCATCAACTAAACTTAGCCTCTGAAACTCAGGGATAATGATCCCTCCCATCTTTACTTCTCTACGTATATACTATGGTAAGTCACATAACGCAGGGCTCAAACATATGACTTATGTTAGAAGTCCCTCAATCTTTTCCACTTGAACAAGCCACCTCTGTACTACCTTTTCCTTATCCCCAAAAATATGGAAATATTGAAAAAATAAAGATGTCCAAAAAAGAAAAGCATATAGCAAACAATGACTTAGTTTTGCAATTTGGGTATCTTCTTGAACTTTTTTTCTCATCCCGAGATGCAATAAATATTTTAGCCTTTGGTGGTTGATCACCACTTTTCTTGGTCGCACGGTATAAATTATATAAAATTAAAGTAAAAACAGACATCGGTATGTTATAACAAACTACAAAAAAGATCAAGAATAGATTTTTTTAAAAGTGTCTACTAAATATTACAAATTCCATGCATACTCTTACAAAATTAATAGGTCCTATTCAATGTCGTCCACTTTTGATTTTATCTATTTTGAGAATTTACCTTTCACAAGGGCTAAAAAAGAGAATAGAAATTAAATATGCAGAATATATCAAGAGTAGGTACGAATTATTTTAGTCACACTTGAATAGTTGGAAGCTTCCAATACTCAATTAACGGACGTAATTGAACTTCTGAAATGTGATTAGGATGTTTTTCATGCATTTTTCAACAATAATATTTTTATTAAAATATCTCTATTTAACACCTTTCTTGTGTAGCCTCCAAGCATCATGAAGAACATTTATTACCCAATTCTGTCCCTCCTTTGGAATCAAGAATTTTTACTATATAAAACAAATATATTAATCTTCAGTTAGTAATAAACATAATATATATATATATATATAAAACATCTCAAGATGTTTAGAGAGGGTAATGTATGCGCAGACCATACCATTACCTCAAATAAAGTAAAGATCTAGTTTTCGAAAGGCCCTCAACTTAGTACAGATAATAGTATAACTAACACCAAACACAAAAGCATACAACATAAAAGGATAATACTTTGCTATCTAATACAATAAAACAAAACAACAACGAGATATTACTATAAAATATCTATTTAAAATCTTAGACATCAAAAAAATACGACGAACAAGACACTCCAGATACAGACAAAGAACTCTTCTCTACTCTTACAAACAAACTCCTAACCACTAACTCTATACCCTAATTTGCATCCTCCATACCTTTCTATCAAGGGTCATGTCCTCCATAAGCTGTAACTACTCCAACATTATGGAATTATCAAAGTTGAAGGATAATAACACAATTAGAACATGACATGTTATCCTTGTCCTCATATGAAGGATAGTGCTTTATGGACCACAATACATAAGGTACACAACCTTTTGTGTTGTCCCTAGCAAATACACTATTTTTCCATTGCCTTGGGAAAACTGTTGATATTTCTTAGTTGATGATTTAAGAGTATGGTTCACAGTATATGCATATTGAGTACTAGATCAAGTAGGAAACATTATATACACCGCTAAGTGTTAAACACTTGAAACAAGGATCTCTCTTGCTTTTACGTTATTTCAAGTATGAGGGTCTACCTACCGTAGCTTATAAGACAGAAGAGACATAAGTTTATTCTTGAAGTTTAATGTTTTTTCTTAAAAAGAAATTGTTATTATTATACTGAAATTATATCCATAAATTTTTACAGTATTAGAAAGAAGAATAATAGATGCTGCTAAAAGTAGGAAGTTCTCTCTCTCTATCGGTACACGTTAGCGTGCTGCTAGTGCTTATTGGAGATGATAGAAAAGAGTCGAGGACGACCATAATTGTAGGAGACTAAGAAACATCTAAAAGATCTAGGGTGGAATCAATTGAAAAATGTCAAGTTGACTCAGGTATTAGTGAATTCACCTACTTTGACCACTACCTCTCAGAATGGACTTAGAAAAGTAGTTACTCGATTGTGTAAAGAGAAGAGTGTCACTGGTTTTACTCAATGTACATATTTTTTGCCAATTGAATTTATATATATGTATATATATAGAAATTGTTGAACCTTTTTAGACTAGTTTGTATGTTTGGTTCATAAAATAAGATACTCCAGTAACAAACTTACTCATACTAGCCCAAGGGTCAACCATCGTATTAGGGGCATATTTAGACAACTAATTGAACTTAAGGCAGTACTTTTTTATTTTCATCGAGCCCTGTCTTAGGTTCACAATCTCCTCTACCATAGCTTCTCTCATTTCGTGCTAAAAGAATATATGAAGAAATGCGTCTTGGAACACCTACTAACTCACAGGAGTTGCATTCTCACCTCTACCATTTTTCCACCTAACCACCCAATCATATGCTATATCTTCATCCTATAGGATGCTAACTCTATACTTTCCTCTTTAATAACATGCATAATCTAGGTGATCTTCCTCACCTAATCTAAGTAAAGTTGTAGGTCCTCACCTGCCTTTGACCTAAAAAACTCAGTCGGATTCATTCTCATAATGTCCCAAATTTTGGCTTCTGATAAATCCCCATTCTATTAAAGTGGAACTACCACCTGATTGTTGCCCTGAACATTTGATGCCATAGCTTAGGCCAACGCCTGAAAGGTAGCCTGAAATTCAGCATGGGATATATTTTCATTCAGAGAGTCAACAAGATGGGGTGGCTGGTTATCATTTCTACATGCATTAGCTTGGTGAGGAGGCATATTAAACTATCATGTAAGAGCATGAGTGAAAAGTAGATAGAGACACTATAAGCCCGATAGATCATGAAAGAAAAAGATGATTTCCTAAAACATCCCGAAACCTCTTGCTCATAAATATGGTGCACTTCACATCTATGATTAAGACTCTACATAATGTGGCTTGTCTAAATCCCTAGAACTCTTATTACCTTAGGCTCGGATACCAAGTATGTAATGCCTCAAAATTGAGTCCTGGGATGCGACACTGTGCTTCAAACTACAAGTAGTCCTGAGCTAACCTTGAAAGCTTGTTACTTATTCTGATGACTTAAATAAGGTAATATAAGGATGCAGTATAGGAAAATACTTAAATATTGTCTGAACTGAATTGTGTTTAACTACATGTAATGACTGAAAGTACTTAACTAAGAAAATCTGAAGAACTAACACTGAAAAACTGAAATGTATCTAATAGTTAGACAAACATCTAATACTACTACTAGAGAGTCACTGGGACAGACCCCCAGCTGACTCGAGCTATCTGGCATAACTAAATAAACTAATCTGGAATGTTGGAAATCTGAATAACTGGGTCCCCGAACTATGAGGACTCACCAACTATCGTAATGTAGATAGAGATACTCATGGTCATTCTGGGGGTGAATGCATAAGAAGAAATAATATCTCAATATTATCAAAATTCATAAAAATATACATGATAAATATAGATGACGTACATAAGCTAGAATATTAGAAAAATTTAAAGAAATCATAACCATGAAAAGCAAAACATGCTGCATAAATCTAGTGAGTCATAATATTTAGTTCTGAAAGTTGTGCCTTTATTCTTTCTACTAGTGAAATAAGTAGGACTGAAGTGAGGCCCATTTTCAGATCTTCTAAGCTAAGTGTAAAAGGACTCACCTTTGTGTCTATACACTAAAAGCTGAAATCTCATAGCTTTATGCAAAATAATATCTAATTAAAATTGTGAAACTTTACGCTTAGTTTTAAAAGTTTTTATGTTGATCTTTTCTATTACAATTACTCTTTTTTGTAGGGAATTATTTTAAAACTATTCTCTAAAACTTTTCTATTAGGGAGGTTCTTCTAAATGAGATACACTATGTGAGCTATCATAGTGTCCAACATCTAGTTCCCTTATAGGAAAACCTCACCTTGGATAAAGGTGTCATACTCTTGCGAAGGAATATAACCTAATCTAAAGATTAGAATCTATATTTATCATCCATATAAAGAGGAATAATCTATATATATATACCTATGTTGGCTTGTAGTTCTGGGGAAGTAGGATGCGCTAAACCCACACTTTTTGCTCGGTGCTAAATACTACTCTGTTTAATCTATATGATCATTTCGTAGGAAATCCACTTTAAAAACTAGCATAAGAGTTTATAATGAAAACCAATTGTGCATCAGTCTATTTTAAATTGTAATCAAAACTAATCTGTTTTCAGTAAACTATAACAAAACTGTAAAGTGGATTCCATAACTTAACTGAGGATGAAAAGATCAAATCTTTTCTGAAAATCTGAATATAAGCTAGTCATGAGATGCTTAAAAACATCATCTTCTTTAAATATCAATACGCATACCAAGGGTTAAAAACCCATGATCAAACTCATGTCAAATTACTATAAAGTCATGCTCCATAATCAAAATCTTGAAATTCTTGCATAATTCTAGTCAAGATAGTGAAATTTAATTCTGAAGGTATATAAATTCATCTCAGATGCATAAACATGCAAAAGTAGGGAATAAATCCAACATCTAATCACTTGAAACATCAACATTTTCAAATAATGATAAATGGGTATGAACCCTAAACTGTAAATCATATAAATCCATATAAATTAAACTTTGATAACTAGTTTTGGGAAAAAGGATGAAAGATGATCCTTGTTTATAACCCTACATACCTTTCTTGATGAGTGGAATGTAAAAGCTTGAACTTTTGAATCTCTAATGGTGTTCTTGAAGTTCTTGAACCTGGAACTTTGGATTATAAGTTTTCTTAAAGTAGGAGTTACGAAATTATTCTTGATTATGGGAGCTAGGTTTTTGTTCTTGGAGAAGAAAAAAATAAATGATGAAGCATCTATGGTATTTGGGGCAAAATTATGTGTTTTGGGTTGATTTGGATAAGGGTAAATGACTCAAAATCCCCCATAAACCATCATTTAACACATAAAAACTGGGCACCAAGATGAACAATGATGCGTCATCTACATCAATACAGCCACCGATGTGGCCCAACAATCTCTTGTCGAGGTTTTGTTTTGGCCAAACAAACATGCCCTAATCCTTTTTGAAAATTCTAAAACTTACCTCGTAGGTTATATGGACTATCCTAATTATGAAACAACTTAAAAATTGACATCCCGAGGTTGGAAAAGTCAAGAATAAAGTCGTCAAAGTTTAGTGGCCAAAAATGAAACTATGTCTCTAAAATTTAGCTAAAATTTTAGGTCCTAAGTCTCAAATATGCCTCTTCTGAGATGAATTGAACTAGAAAGAATACATGATATTACACGTAGATTCCATTTAGTTTATTTATCTATCTTGGTACAAGATCGAAACTCTGCTCTATCTTGTTATATATTTGAAATTAATCCGCTTCTAGTTTTATGGTGTTCTTGTTTTCTAGGTTAATATGGGTGTTCTTTGGTCCCTGGTAGACTTGAGACTCCTATCTTCATTAGGCCTCAGTTTAGCTTGTGATAGCTTACTCTCAAGGTGTACAACTCTTTTCCACTTATATTTTTATGTTCCTCTTCAAGTGTCTCAATTTTTGGATTAATTTTTTCTTGATGTAACTCCATGAGAGAGTCGACAAAGTTTATTAGATGTTTATAATCCTCAAACCTGTTCTTCTCTTATTCCATTACTACAATGATGCACAAATCTTTGTAGTGTACGGGTGTATTGAGTGTTTTGTACACTCCAAAAACCACCTCTTTATCATTCAACTTCCTTTTTAGAGTACACTCTTTCATGTCTATCAGTGCTCCTCCAATTGTCAAGAATGGACATCCCAATGTGATTTCCATTCTATTATTTATATCATAATCAAGAACAATAAAGTCTGTAGGAATAATGAACTTACCAACCTTGATGAGTCCATTCTCTATGATATCTTTAGAAACTACTCTAGTTTTGTCCACTCTGTGGAGCTCCACTAAACATGGCCTCAATTTGACCAAACCCGAAGTATTTAACATTGAGAAGGGAATAATGTTAATGCTTTCCCCTAAATCTATCAAATCATGGACCATATCACTTCCACCAATTTATATAGGGAGAGTGAAACTCATAAGGTCCTTAAGCTTTTTGGGCATCTTGCACATTACCACTGAACTGCACTATTTAGTAAGTGCTACATTTAAATGTCACCCAATTTTGTCGTATTTTTCACCACATCCTCCAAGTATTTAACGTACGTAGGCATAACTTGCAAAACATCAAACAAAGGAAGGTTAATGTGATGTTATATAAATGTTTCAAATAACTTCTTACAACAAACATCCTCTTAAGCTTTTTTAAGCCCCTTAGGGAATGATGGTGATAGGTTTTCTATTGTACACTCAACTATCTTTATTTTGAGTACTCAGAAATCCCCAAATTTTCATCTTCGTTGGTTGTCACTTGTTTCTCATCAGCTTATTATGGGAGTAACTATACCTTTACATAATCATTTTCTTTGCATGTTTGTCAATGAGGTCTCTATTAATCCTCAAAATGATTGTCATTACTTGCTTTGGATTTTCTATAACACTAGGAAAACTCCCTTATGGTCTAATGTTATGTACCTAAGATAACTACCCCAACCGTATCTCCAAAGTCTTCTAAGCCATATCCACAACTATTTGTTCTTGCTTGTACATGATATTTTACACATCTCTTAAATATTAGTAACCTAAGAGTTATTCGAAATGCCCTGCTACTGCTAAAATTGCTGAGGTTGAGCCTGATTATTTTCCTATGAATAATTACGTTGACTCTATCGATTGCGGTTCTAGGCATTACCATAGTTTTTATTTCCCCTTTTTCAATTTACTACAGAACTCATTGACTTTAGATTTTATCCACATAAGTCTATAGATTAACCACTACCTCTATAAATTTCACACTAAGTTTGAGCTTGCTAAATTGCCTTAACTTGGGCTTGAAGCTAACTCATACTTAATTTGTTGAACTATGCAATCATTTGGCTCTAAAATGATGCTAACTGAGCAGCTAATGTTATGAAACTATCCACCTCAATCATACATATAGGCTTTTTCACTGCACTTTTAGAAATATCATGTAGCCATTCATATTACCTTGTTCAATTTGATTTATAAGAGTATATAGCCTATCATAAGTTTTCTCCAAAGCTTGACCACTTGCTGCAAAATCAAGAATTTTTTTTTGTTATATTTAAAAGATTTAACAAAAGTATCAGCTAATACCTCGTTGGTCTGTTGGTGATACGGATAGTCTTTAAGAATATACTAGAATCTTTCATATGCATGATAGATATTGTAATCTGGCTTTTGGTTAAAACTCGGGATCTCATTCCTCAACCTTGCAGTTTTTCCAAAAGAAATGAACTGAAAGGAACTTCCTATATAAGTCATCCTAAGTTGAGATGGATTTTAAAGGATCTTCCTTTAACCATTTCTTTTCTTCCCCTAATAATGATAAGGGGAAGAGAGTAAGCTTCCCATAATTTGTAGAGACTCTAGTTGGAATGAAAGTTCCACTAATCTCTATGAAATTTTGTTGGTGGACCTGTGGATCCTTATATGACAAGACTTTGAACTTCCCGCAACTATGTAATAATTGTACCATCTTTTATTATTCAACTAAAATACACCCCTAGGTTCTATTTTATGGATGGCGGAGGTAACATAGATTACATGTAGGATTGCCACTTTGCGCACTATTTTGCAAGATGGTTGTCCTTCAGCCAAGACTGTATGAATGGCTTTGCCCTATTGAAATTGTAGGATCTGATAAAGTAATGATGTTTCTCTCCTTAGTTGGTGTAAGCGTCACTCTTATTTAGGATATGGTTCAACCAATCCCTTCCCCTTGCCAGTTTATGTGAGATTCAAAATTGTACCTGTAAGTTCAATATCTAAGAAAAAGTTGTCAACACTTATAAAACAAAATAGCAAAACTAAAAATCAGAAAGTTGCCAATTTTTAAGTCCTCGAAAGTGATGACAAAAACTTGTTTCGTCTAATCACACATATAATTGTTTGTTGTCATACATGTAATAAAGTGGCCTTTCGAGCTGAATATCGATCTTAATGGAATTGGTGTATAATACCCAATCCATTTCTAGTATTGTTTATGAGATTAAAGAACTACAAGTTTTAACCAAAGTGAGTCTAAGATATGAGAATTTAAATTTAAAAATAAACAGTAATGTGAATATAAATTGTTTGAAACAATAATAAGGAGAAATCAAGGGTAAAGGCAATTTGAACACTCCTACTAAGCTGTATAATCTCGTTGGTTAAGTTAATTATCTTGGTTGTTGATTCGCGGGGTTAATAACATGATTATTATCTTTGAACCCTCTAATCGTCTATCCAACTTATCCAAATAACTAAATCCTTGAGTGTACATCCTTGAGTGGGGATATGAGAACAAATACAAATACATTTGTATATTATCCCATATTTGAATCAAATGGGGCGAATTAGGTATATTCCTATCCTAACCGTGAATTATATATTTAATTCATTTAAAAGAAAAGAACCCACTACACATATTACACATTATAATATTATTTTCCTCCTTCCAGTCTCACTATATAAATATAAATGTACTCTAGAGGTCATGATTCTATAGAATAGCAATTAAAAGAAATAAAAAACAAATACAATAACTCCACTTTAAACCAAATTGAATGAATACTTAGTACTGATGTTCATAAAACCTATAATTATGGTGTTTATCCACTCAAAGTATTATAAAGGATCGCTATAATTGAATTCATAAGCATAAATACAAGTAAACAAAAGTAAAGAAGAAAGAACCCTAGTGTAAAGCCCTTAAATGCCTTCTTTTCTCTCCAATATTGTGTTGCTTCAAAAGTGAGGTGTAATTGTGACTTTTTAATCCTTTTATAATGCTTTATTTAATCCATGGCAATCCCAACACGAAATATATCCATTTACAACATTGCTCCATACTTAAAAGACATAAAAATCAACTTTTTGATGTCCTAGGAGAGGCCTCACACCGCAAGGCCAAAGACAGGACTTGGAGGGTGAGGCTCCCAACTAAATCAAGGTTGATGCATTTTAGGGTTGCGCTAGGGGGTGAGTATTTCACCGTATCCCATGCTTTGGTTGTGCGGTGCAATGCACCTCTAAAAAGTTGGGAATTTTTTCCATGTTTGCTCCTGTGTTCTTGTACATTTGATCCTTGATTCCCCACTTATTATGAATTTTTGTAGGATTCAATTAGGTTAAAAATCACCTAAAATGGTCTCCTAAAACATCATTTAACAATCATTTGTTCATTAAATACGATAGATCTCATCAAAATGCACCAAAACAAGCATAACTCAAGCTAACACCACTAGTTTTCTCATCTAAACTCTATTTGATAATTTTGACTCTTGACTTATTTCAAATGCACCATAAAAACTATAAAAAAATGTAACTTAACATAAAAATACACCATTACACCCTTAAAACATTATTAAGTACATCAAAAAATCCTTAAAACTAAGACAAACACCTGTAAATGATGGCACTTAGGTGTCTAAATGTGACTATGATTATCTGCTTTTGAATCTACAAAGTTGTTAAGGGAAGTATGCTTATGACGGAATGATTCAACTTAAGTAATCAAATATTGATATGCTTACCACACCATAAAAGATCTTTAAGATGAACAAAGGAGAATCCATTCATGATATGCATTTGTTTCACATTTATTGTGAATGAACTCACTTTCTTGGGTGAAATTATTAAGATGTACAAAATTGTAAAAAAGGTATTAACAATCTTGCCTTGTTCTTGGGATAGCAAGGTAAATTATATTTTGGAGGAAACAGACTTGCAAACAAATGACAATGGATGAGATTATTGTAAATTTGAAGACTTATAAGCTTTAGAACCAGCAAAATTTTAAAAGAAAGGATAGCAAGAAGGAGAATAGTATGGTTCTCAAGGCTTTAAATAGTGACTCTAGAAGTGATGATAATACTGATTTAGCCTATACTACTCTTATATTTCAAAGATGCTGCAAAGAATGGTGATCCTGAGAAGCCCTAAAGAAGCCACTAGATCCCTGACAAGTTAAGAAGTAGTGAAATTGCCAATAAGATTGTAAAGCATGATTTCTCTATCTGGGAGATATTTTAAGTAAATCTAAAGAGGTAAATAATGAGAAATATGCTTCTATGATGCCTCTGAATATGAAACCACAAGGTTTGACTCATTTATTTATTCTCATGGATAAATCTTATAGAGAAGAGGATAATAAGGTGAGTCTTCTAGATGTTCTATGGAATCTAAAGAATTATTTCAATTAAGGAGCTAAGATATTTGCCTAAAGTGCTGATTGATGCCCACCATGGACTTGTTGTAATGCCCCAAAATCCCATCCAGAGATGTCACACGGTGCTTATGACCCTGAAGGACCACAAGCTAACCCTTTACTAATATCTGTACCTGTATACTGCATAATATCTTAAATAAATGAAAAAACTATCCATAAGGTTCAACACATCTATGAATACTCATAATACACATCAACAATATCCGTCTAAAAAGACATTAAACTATCTGAACTGTGGAGTTGATTGGACAAGTCCCCAACTAACTCCATCAACTAAAAATAAATAAAGTATGAAGAAATAATAGTAAACTGAGATTCATTCTCAAAAGAAGAGGACTCACTTCTACTGTTGCTGACTGGGACTGAACTACTGAGGATACTCTGGATCCTATGCCTCTGAACCTATGGTGTCAAATAAAAACCCGTAGCGCAAATGCGTCAGTACAGGAATCTACTAAGTATGTAGATGGGGTAAGCTAATTCAAAGGCTCATGCATGCACAATATCTAAATTGAATAATCATGAAGATGCCGTATGACAACACATACATGAATATACAGACCATGAACACAATCATCACAACTCTAGATACTAAAACTTAGATACCACTTTACTACAGAGTGAACTCACTACTAACATTGAGATACTGAATCACTGACTCATCTGATACTGATAATAGAGGATCAGGATATACTTACATTAAGGACTAAATTTTGAGCTTACTATTTTTGACTGACAGAATTAGAGATCAACTTTTCTAACATATTATTTTGGAAGTGATTATCAATGATAAGAAGTATGATCATGTCCAAATATGACAACAAGAATACTCAATAGAATAAAGAATCTGAGATGAAGATCAAGCCTATCTGACGGGAGATCTCTAGATATGATAATAAGAATAGTCAACATGGTCTAAGACTTAGATCAAGCCTCTCTGATGGGAGATCTCTAGATATGATCACGAGAATACTTAACTGAATCTAGGACTAAGATCAAGCCTCTCTAATGGGAGATCTCTAGTAATGATAATAAGCATGTACATACGAGACCTGGAGTCCATGAACCAATGGAACTATGTGAGTTCCATACTGGGATAGACAACTGAACCATACAGTCCTGATTTCTGAAGAGTGATACTGAAACTGCAACTGTGGGAAGTAGTTACTTGACCGACATGCCCCAACCTACCAAAGGTAGGGTCCAACCTGCGACCCCAGTTGGAAGGGTGTCAATACCATGCCACGGCTAAAGACCTCTCTGGTCAAGCCTCTCTGACGAGATGACCCTCGTAGAAAGTCGTGCTGAGGTAATATGATAGTCAAACCTCTCTTACGATGACAACCTCTACTGACGGGAGACTCCTGTATCCTGCATTGGCTACACAGTTCTGGAGTTTAGGGATTGCTCTTAATGACTCGGCCTCTCTGATGGGAGAGCTGCCATCCCTTCCATCACTTGGTGCTAGCTTCTACTCCCAACTGAAAGACTCTAAACTAAATTCTCAACTAAACACAACTGAACTGAGTCTATTACTGATCATGTTTCTCAAATAATTTGACTGAGTTACTCTGAGATTACTTAGTTCCGTATCTAATGGAAAAGGTATCGAATCATGGTATCTGACTGATGATACAGAGCTTGAATAGATTACTTGAATCGCTTCTGAGATTAAACTTGAATACTATCAAATCTGAGCTAATTACAGGACTGAGGCTAGATTACTAGCGATACAGAGATTACAAAGATAATTGAGATTACTGAGCTTTTTTAAGTTCTGACTTTTTGGAGGATACAGAGTTCTATAGTTCACTGAGTTTAGAGAATCATGGCTCGACTCGAATTATCGAGAAACTAAGACGGGCTCTAGATAACAGCCCTATTGTTGGGTATAAATACCCCTAGGACTCGATAGCATAAAAGTAAAGCATAATCATTCATTCATCATCACAATCATTCATGTATCATCATAATCATTCATGCATCATCATAATTATTAAAGAATCTTCCAAATAATTAACACAAATCTTCATGTAATTAGGAGTCACAAACATCTATTCATCATCATAGTCGCCAAGGGGTCACTTTAAGCATCTCGGAATCATAATCATATAATAATGTAGGGGAAACATGCTACTAGATCGTACTCCATTGAACAAGGTTTTACCTCAGCTATTTCATACCTATATCAGTCTTGACATGTGTTTGGATATCACATAACTTGGGGAAACTTCTTACTATCATGTCACAACTTAATTGGGGATTTCATTCTATCTTGGCATATTTCATTCAATAAGGCATTTTATCAAACATTGGGCATGCACGGGTTCACACTTATTTGGGAATTTCCTGGTAAAATGGAATAATTCATTCATTTAGGCATTTTTATCTAACCTATGGGGTACATGCTTTGCTTATTCAACCATTTCTACACCCAAAAGTCATGAACACATCACATAGAAAACAACTTCAAGAGGTCCTATCACATTAGTTCCACATACTAGGATCAAAGCTCATAAATTTTGTAGACAAACATAAATCAAAACTCCACAACACCTTGAACATCCATTTCAACTCATACAAATCATTAACAACTCACAAACATAAAAATCTTTCAATTTTTAAAAAGAGTTCTTGAGCTTCTTGGATGAAAGGGACCCAAGAATCAATATCTACATTGTAATAAATGATTCTCGAAGCCCACACTACGAGGAACTTAGTTCTTGAAGAAATCTTCAAGATTTATGGATGATTTTTGGAAGATTAGGGTTCTTGAATTGAAACCCTAGATATTCTGTCTTTACAGAATCGTGAGAGAAATGGAGAAATTAGGGTTTGAATGAAGGTTTCTCATATTTATAGAGGCTCAAAAAAATGGTAAATAAACAAAATACCCTTGCAAATAAGCGCTTAAATTGCTGGAAAAATATTTTTGACAACATCCTTGACAGGCTGTCAAGTTGGTGATAGGTCGTCACGAATGTCGTCCAAAAAAGGTGAAATATTGAGTTTTTATTTAAGGCTGATGACATTGGTGATAGGTCGTCACGGGCGTGACGGCTTATTACAAAATGACATTACTGGGGTCAGAAATTGCCCAGGGCTGATAACATTTGCGATAGGCCATCACAGGCGTGAAAGCTTATCACAAATGTCGTCACAAGTTTCTTAGCCAGACATGCTGGAGTAAAATGGGCATAAGACTTTGCTCTGATATAAGTTTTTGACGAAATTGGTATAATTAGAAATATAATTCAAAGATATTTCATTTGATATAAAATAGGTCCTCTAATTCAATATATGGAAGTAGTTATGGTCTATTTAAGTTGACCCAAATCTTGAGGGTCACTAAAACCTAAATGATAGGAAAGATTTCAACTCGTCCATAAGTTAGGGGACCTCTATGATCTCAATTCATGATCAAATAGATTCCCACATGATTCAAAGTATTTCATAATTGGAAGGACATTTTTGAAAAATTTTAACTAGGATTTTTGCTTTACGAAATACGCTCTATGGCTCAGACTAGAAAGGATTTTGCGGGGCATTACACTTGTCAGTGAAAAAATTCCTTAATAACTATTTTAAATTGGTTTAAAGTTGAATAAAACATCTTGTCATCAAGAATTCATGATCTATAAAATACTTTAAAGAATGTTAAAGGTGAAAATGATGCTCTAATATTAAGCTTTGGAATATCTTTGTAAAGTTTCAAAAGGAAAGTTCTCTTAACTCTCAAACTAATATTAAAGATAAACTTAACAAGGTCAGTTTAGATCTTACAACGTTACTTAAACGTAACATGCTTCTTGAAAAATGTTTGGTTGAAAAACACAAGAACTCAACAAATCTCTCTAATGGACTGCTTCTTCAGAAACATTTACTAGAATAAATAATCTGAATTCTAACTATGGTGAAGGCCTTGGTTTTTAAAGGAGACATAATTCTTTTTACCTTATATAAAGTACATTTTTGTACTAATAATTATTTGTTCCCTCACACTAGTAATAAGGACTACCACATGAATATTTATAAATCTTTCATTAACACTGGAAAGAGAAACTTGAAATATTTCTAAAGTATCAAGGAGTTCAAGGAACCAGGTCCTTCAGTGAATAAATCTACTCTACCAACCTAGAAAGAAGAACCCTCATTTATCCCTTTGTCTACGTCAAGGGACCCAAGCTTATTTGGGTTTATAGATCAAGAAAATAATTATGTTTGTAGATGTAAGTGAGAGAAGGTAGCCAATTCAGACGCAAATGGTTCATGGATAGTGGTTGCTCTAAGAATATAATAATAAAATGACTCTTTTTTCTCCTAGTCATGGCATTCTAAAAAGGTAGTGTATTCTTTGATAATAAGATGAAAGGATCTATGTTAAAGAAAATGACGTGAGGTTCATTTCAGCATCATGTATCATTGGAAGGATTAAGATTGGTTACTCAAGACTTAGACTAATCAAATTTCAGTAAAATCTCTTATATGTTTGGCTATGAAGAGAAGGTCGGTACATAAAGTAAAGTCTTGAGTTGAACTTTAACTCAAATAAATTACCTGTACAAGTATATTCACTTGGAGAATATAGTTTTATCAAGAACTGTGTATGCCTTTACATGCTATAAGAGGGCAATCAGACAGAACAATGAGTCACTAGGTATTTCTCACATTTTAGTATCCATGTCTTAATTTTAAGAAATAAATAGTGCATGTGTAACATGTTATGTATTTCTCTTGTCTTTTCTTAAAATCATCATTTAATTTACCTTTCTCTTAAAACATTATCTCTCATTCATAGAGAGACATGTAACTATCCTATGGTTAAAACAAATCTCATCCCTTCATTCACTCTAGGTTAGCATGTACTCTTTCTCTATGGAATTTTTTTCTCTACAAATTTTTTTCCATAAAAAACCCTCAAATCCTTCAATTTTATGCCCTTGTCTCTATGTCCTCTTACTGATATTTATCTCCTTATCCATTTTTAAGATGACTTCTAATTATAAGGTCTTTATTACATCATCTGATGTCATTACCCAATGATCATGATTGGCACCCATCGTAACTTATAGCAGGAGAACCATACTAATGTTGTCCTTTCAAACTTAAGTGTTACTCTCACATTTATAATTTAATAATCCACATGCATTCAAATAAGTATAAGAAGATCTTTATTTGTTACCCAGATAATTATCATCCAAATTCATTGTCCATAAAAATGTAAAGTGCAGAAACCTCTATCTATTACAACCCCAAGGCTTAAACTCACCATACAAAAATATGTAAGAAGTAATTAAGTTTGAAAAATGACAAGAATATCCAAAACATAAGTAAAAGAATCTTCTTAGTCCTAAAACAAAGTACCTCAACTTGACAATAAGATCTGAAGGTTGCCCAAACTTGGTACTCACCCTTATAATCTATATCGCATGTCTGAACTACCCGAATAGAACTTTTTAACAAATGATATCAATCAACTGAACACCTAAAGTATAATTATGTAAATACAACTCAAAAGTTTGATTTCAAAGTTTGATATACTTGGCCATTTTTCTAAATGATTCATCATCATGTATAATCATCATAAAAACAATGAAAGTATATTAATAAGTGCATGTATGAAAAATATGCGCATCAACTCTTACTTTTCTCAACGTCATCATCAACAACATATCATTCCATTTAGGTGCCTAACGTATTATCTCAATACATCATATATTTATTGGAATGGTACCCGACCCATTATCATAACATATTATATCTGTAGCAGCATATACCCAAGTCATTATTTCAATATATAATGTATGTATTAGCATGGTACTCGATCCATTATCTCAACATATCATATCCATATTATCGTGGTACCCAACCTATCATCTAAACATATCATCATAGTGTAAATAAAATGCAATGCAGTCATAAAATCATAAGTCATGCTAGAAGGCAATCATAAATGTCAAGTTCACAAGCAATAAGTACTACAACAATACCATAGCCTACCTTAGTTTCTTTGCTCTATGTCTCCTATAAGCCATAATTTTTACCTTTTGATCTCATTATTGATCTATAATGAAAAAAATATAGTCATTAGAGAATTCATCCCCTTTTTAACTATTAGGGATCAAAATAATTAATTTTAGCCATAAACTCACTTTATCTCAACATCGTAGGGTTTTATATCTCTTAAAGCTCTAGGATATTACTTGAATTATCATAAAAAAACCATAACCCTAGTTCTATTAGTGGTTTGTGACACCCCAAGATCATTATATACCAAATTTAAACACATTACCTTCATTTTTCATCACTTTTCATCAATTTTCATCTACTAGGGTAAACTTTGGTTTCCATAATTAATCTATTTATAGTAATTTTATATGGTTAAATGAAGTAAATTTAAGTCTAGAAAGTAATTACTTTCTAAAACACCATGGATTTTCGGTCCTTGGAAATTTCTTGAGATTTGAGCTCATGCCTTTGTTATGATTGGACCCGCAAATTCTTATGGTGCCTTGATGACTCATTGGGACTAGTAGTAACTAAATCATATATGAGTGGAATGATTCTTCTTTGAGTATGAGTAGCTCACTAAGAGTCGTAATGATACATTACGAGTCGTTAGGTGTAATCGTAGGGTATCTAGTGTAATCCCCGAATGGATTTATGTTGATTATGACTGGGACCTATAAGTCATAAGGTCCTATTATGAGTGGCGCCAATGAGTCCTATGGATAATAATTTAGGGTTCCTTCATGGTAATTTCTTGGTTACAACTCAGGGTGACGAGTTATAAGGAATGGTTACGAGTCAAGGGGTTGACTCATAGTCAAAGGCAGCACTTTTTTAGCTTTAGAGTTGAGGGCATTCTAGACATTTAACCTCTTACCCAACTTGGAACCCATGTCTTATAACCTCATTAGGGTGTAAGTAGAGCTCAAAAATACATCTAAGAAAATTCTCAAATACTTCTAAATCTTCAAGGTCAAGAACACTTAGGGTTTTCAAAAAGCTAATCAATTAGGGCTCTCAAGGGTTAGTTCTCTCCTTATATCTTACTATTTTAGGAATGTTACACTTCATTGCTAATTTCTTAAAAGAACATGTTTTAAAGTATTGTTCATGATATATTTATGTTGGTTTTATTACAGGGGTTGAGGGTTTAGAATGTTTGTTATTGAACAATGTTTTTCCATGGTTTAATTATAATCATTCATGTTTTGGATATGGTTTTGAACTTGTGGGTGCATGAGAATAGTGATTAAACTGAGGGGTCATGGTTAAACCCCAATTTGATGATTTTTCCTCGATTATTATATAGGAAATTGGATTCCCTTAATATGTATGTGAATTGGTTAATAAAAAGGGGCTCTTATCACATAGTTTGGTTTACCCACTTGTAATAATGCATTGGAATAAAAAGGATAATGTAGTATTCATATTTTCCTTGAAAGTCCTTGGTGTCCATAAATAAATGGTGGAACTAGAACCTTGTAGGCCCAATTGATTAAATGGGTTTGAGTCTTGAATGATTGATTTTTGAATATTTTATGAATTATAGGTTTGAGTCCCAGTTAGTTGTGTAGATGACATGGTATGATTACATTATCTTACAATAAGGTTGGCATGGTGCTACCAATGGGATGCCTTGGTGTATAATTGGTTTAATGAAAATTGAAATATATGTTAAATATTTTAATTAAGCATTGAAAGAGGGTGTAAAGCTGAGTCATAAAAGTGGAGGTCTGGGTAACCAACATTGGAACCATGCTAGCTAGTGTGGTTTACATATGCTGGAATATCTGAAATACCAAAAATAATAGTCACAATAAGCAAATTATGCTTTATAAATCTAGTGAGCCACAATATTTCGTTCTAAAGTATGTGCTTGTATTCTCCCTTTAAATCATACTATCTAAGTGTAGAAAGGAGTCACTCTTAAATTTGGAATTTGAAAGCTGAAATCTAAAGCTAATATCTTTCTGTAAAGCGTAATCTGAGTAAAATTGTTAGCCTTTACACTTAATTTTCGAAAACCTTTTTTGCCTTTCCTTTTTTAGCTAGTAGGGAGAAATACCTTTGGAAACTATTCTGAAAATCTTTACTATTAAGCAGTAGGGAGGTTCTCTTGATCGACATAAACCATGTGAGCTACATGGAGTCCAACGTCTCATTCTCCTAAGAAAGAAACCTTATGTTGGGGAGAGGTTTCATAGTCTTGCCAAAGAGTATAACATGAGCTAAGTGATCATATCTGTAACTATAACCCATATTGGAATGGGAGAAATTTGAATCTGTACCTACGTTGGTTACATAGTTCTGTAGAAGTAGGATACGCTAAATCCACACTTCCCGCTCGGTGCTAAATACTTCGCCATTCTTATTTGTTATGCTCATTATATTGGAAATCTACTTTAAAACTAGCATAAGAGTTTAGCTGAAACCAATTATTCATTTATCTAATTAAATCTGTAAATAAAGTTGATCTAAATTTTGTAATCTGTAATATATCTATAAAGTGGATTCCATAGCTGAACTGAGGATCAAAAGTTCAAAGCTTTAGTAAAAATCTATAAATAATCTGATTATAGGATGCTTAAAGCATTTTTTTTCTTGAAATACTAATATTCATCTTTCGGATAATAACTCATATATTAATCTCATGTCAAAACATCATAATAATCATTCTTGATAATGAAAACAATGATAATTCATCTTCAAAATCTGTAATTTACTGTAATAGGCAAGAAAATATGAAAATAGACTTTTATTTCATCTTTTAAAATCACTCAAAAACTCATAATCATACAACTAGAAATAATGGGTATGAACCCTAATTCAAATCTCTTGTATAATTATTCAAAATGATATGATTTGTAATTAAAACTTGGTTTTGGGCACAGGGATGGAAGAAGATCCTTGTTCATAAATTCTACATACCTTGGAAGATAATTAGATGAAGAAACATGAATTAATGATTCCTATTTGAGTTCTTGGAGATGGATTCTTTATTACCTTGCCTTAGGAATCCTTAATTTAAAGCTTTCTTGGAGAAACTATGGAGGATTTTGATTTCTTGGAGAAGAAGCTTTGAAGCTCTACACTTTTGCTTTGAGAGAGAGCAGATGAATTTGGGAATAAAGTTTCTTTAATATGTTTAATCTTGTGTTTTGGATTGATTTTGGGTCCATAGGAATTGACCAAAATACCCCACTTAAACTTCTAAACAGATCTGGGAAAGCAATATTTTCCAAACTAGTAAGCCATCGAGACCAAGCCACTATAGTTGTGGCTTACTGGAAAGTGAACAAGTGGGAACTGGGCTTGCTCTGCGATGCGCCACCATCGCGGTGCCACTTTTGAATGCCATTTTTCCCACCAATATGATGCGATAAGATCGCGTTGGGCCATTGGATTTTGACAAATTAGAAAATAGACCACTCTGCAATGCGCCAATGTTACAGAGGTCCACTAGAATTGACAATTTCCATTTTTTCCTTTTTAGTGATGCGCTAAGTGCCCAGGTGGCACACTGTCAACTTAAAAATACTGTAACTTTTTAACCGCATATTGGATTTAGGTGAATTTGGTATAGATGGAAAGCTTATTCAATTTTATACACAATGAAAAGTCTAAATCTAGAAAATATTGCATGAAGTAAAAGGTATTCATCTTTGAAGAAAATCCTTGACACTCTAGGGACGAATGTAAGCTAGAAAAAAGTGCGGGGTATTACAATCCCATTCCCACACAATGATTGGCTTGTTAGGGTATTTAAATATGACCTTATGGGTCTTAAAATCTAAGAAGGTATAGCACGAGTCCAACCAGTCCATCCCCCATATGACATCAAAATAAACCATGTCTAAGTCTATCAGATGTACCTGAGCTTCTCTACGACTAATAGATACCACACATCCCCTACAAACTCTTTTAGAAACCACAAAGTCAGCAACTGGGTATAAATAGAAAAGGGATAAGGGATACACTTGGGACCAAAACCAAAATATATAGCCACAAATAGGTTCAATAGGAAATAGTAAACCCTGGATGAAGCA
Source organism: Capsicum annuum (assembly GCF_002878395.1). NCBI lineage: Eukaryota > Viridiplantae > Streptophyta > Magnoliopsida > Solanales > Solanaceae > Capsicum > Capsicum annuum. The sequence continues at coordinate 58,742 of NW_025853052.1, read as the reverse complement.
AACAATACACATCACGAGAAAAGAGTCATAACATACCATTAATTATATCAGGAGATGCCTTAGAGTCTTGAAGTGTAGTAAGAGCATACAAGCATTTTTGGCCATTATGGGTACCAGAAGCAGAAGCATCACCTTTTGGTACATGATTTTATGAAGTGGCAATAGGAATCTTATTTTACCCTGAAGCAACCAAAGAAAGATAATGCCTATACAAGTGACTAATCTGACTATACTTAAAACACCTGTTCCTCCCTTCTTCATAAAACCTATGGTGCGTCGACCTGCAGAATATACAAGGAGGATATGATGAAGCAGAATGAGCCCCATCAAC
>NW_025853052.1:0-55411 GCF_002878395.1 Capsicum annuum | reverse complement strand
TATCAAGAATGATTATTATGATGTTTTGACATGAGATTAATATATGTTTTACTATCCCAAGAATAAATATTAGTATTTCAAGAAAAAAATGCTTTAAGCATCCTATTATCAGATTATTTATTGATTTTTACTAAAGCTTTGATCTTTTGATCCTCAGTTCAGCTATGGAATCCACTTTGTGGATTTATTATAGATTAAAAAATTTAGATCAACTTTATTTACAGATTTAATCAGATAAATGCATAATTGGTTTCAGCTAAACCCTTATGCTAGTTTTAAAGAAGATTTCCAATAGAATGAGTATAACAAATAAAGAGAGAGTAGTATTTGGCACTGAGCGAGAAGTGTGGGTTTAACCATATCCTACTTGTACAGAACTGTGTAACCAACGTAGGTACTGATTCAAATTTCTCCCATTCCAATATGTGTTACGGTTACAGATGTGATCACGTAGCTCAGGTTATACTCTTTGGCAAGAGTATGACACCTCTCCCCAACATGAGGTTTCTTTCTTAGGAGCACGATATGTTGGACTCCATGTAGATCACATGGTTTATGTCAGTCAAGAGAACCTCCCTACAGCTTAATAGTAAAGATTTTTTGAATAGTTTCTAAAGGTATTTCTCCCTGCTAGTTAAAAGAAAAGAATGACAGAAAAGCTTTTAGCAAACTAAGTGTAAAGGCTTACAATTTTACTCAGATTATGCTTTAGAGAAAGATATTAGGTTCAGATTTCAGCTTTCAAATTCCAAATTTAAGAGTGAGTCCTTTCTACACTTAGATAATATGATTTCAAGGGAGAATACAAGCACATATTTTAGAACTAAATGTTGTGGCTCACTAGATTTATAAAGCATAATTTTCTTCTCATGATTATTATTTTCAGTATTTAAGATATTCCAGCTGATCTAAGTCATTTACATTTTGCATGCATTATTTTACAAATTTTGATGATGAGATAATATTTTAATTATGCATTCATCCCCATATACTCAGTATATCCTCAAAGTACTGATCCACATATATGCCTATGTGTACACTGTCTCATAATGTAGGTTTAGGTGCTTAATATCAGTAGTGTGAGTAGTTCTATTATCTCTATCCACATTCAATAGTTGGCAAGTCCTTGTACTTCGGGGATTTATTCATTCAAATTTTCATCTTAGTAGTTCATATGATTTAGTATTTCTTTCCATATAGTTTGTGTTAGCTAGGGGTTTGTCCTAGTTACTCTCTAGATATTAGTAGTAGAGGCTTGTCAAACTGCTAGTTTTGATTAAGATTATTCAGTATTGAGATTTCAGACATTACTTCAGACTATTCAAAGTTATTTTAGATAATTTTTTGCATATAGTATAGCTCTTATGTCTATGTTTCCTTTATTATTAAATTCAGACTTAGTAACAGGAAAATAGGGTTAGCTTTAGGCTACTCGTAGTCTTGAGCACCGTGTGACATCTTGGGACCAGGTTTTGGGGCGTTAAAGGGGTTCTCTAGTGCCTAAGGGATGATTCATATACAGAACCCAACAGTTGATTTCTAAGGGATTATATTTATTATTCGGTACGTGTTAATGATTCTAGCTCAGAAAGCCATTTCTTATAATTTATTCCTATGATTATTGAATTTTTCAATGTATTTCCTGATGATCTTCCAGGTATCCCTCCCATTAGGGAGATTGATTTTGGGATTGACCTTATTTTAGACACTCATCCTATTTCTATCCCTCCTTATAGAATGGCTTTGGCTTAGTTAAAAGATCTTAAGAAATAGTTAAAAGACCTTTTTCAAAAGGGTTTTATCTGTCCTAGTGTGTCTTCACTGGGTGCTTCTCTTTTGTTCATGCACAAGAAGGATGTTTCCCTTTAGATGTGCATCGATTACCGTCAGTGGAATAATGTTATAGCAAAGAACAAATATTATCTTACTCGGATTGATGATATTTTAGTCAAGGTTCAGAGCGCTGATGATTCTCTAAGATTAATCTTCATTCGGGTGTTATCAGATAAAGATCAGGGTGGCAGATATCTCTAAGATTGCCTTCCAAACTCGATATGGTCATTATTAGTTCTTAGTTATGCCTTTTGGTTTGAATAATTCCGCGATAATATTTACGGATCTCATGAATTGGGTGTTCTATCAGTTCTTGGATTTGTTCGTCATCGTGTTTACAGATGATATTTTGGTGTATTCCTAGAGTGAGGCATATCATGTCGACCACCTCTATATTGTGTTGCAAACCTTAAAAGATCTTCATTTGTATTATGAATTTTTTAAGTACAACCTCTATTTGGAAGTTGTTACTTATCTGGGTTATGTTATTTGTAATGAAGGGATCATGGTAGATTCACAGAAAGTTGCAATGGTTAAGAAATGGCCTATGCCCACGACTCCAACTAATATTCAAAGCTTTTGGTTTTAGCCAGTTATTAGAGGTGGTTTGTGGAGAACTTCTCTTATAGCTAGCGCACTATGTTAACGTATAATAAGTTGAATTCTTGTGGTTTGATGCTTGTGAGGGTAATATTGAAAAGCTTAAATATAAGTTGACTTTAACTTCAGTTTTATCCCTACCTTAGGGTAATGATGGATTCTTGGTTTATTGCAATTCGTCGGGTGTGGGAATTGGTTACGTATTGATGCAACATGATAGGATAGTGGCCTATGATTCTAGGAAACTAAAAGTTAATGAGAGAAATTATCCAACTCATCACTTCAAGTTGTTAGCTATTGTGTTCTTATTAAAAATTTTGAATCACTATTTGTATGGGGTCTTTCTAAATATATTTTCTAATTATAAATTACAGCAATATGTGTTCACCCAGTAAGAGTTGAATCTCAGGCAAAAAAGATGGATTGAGTTGCTAAAAAACTATGACATGAGTCCTCATTACCACCTAGGTAAAGCTAATGTGGTTGTTGATGCTCTTAGAAGGTTATCCATGGGGAGTCCAGCTCATGTGGATGAGGATAAATAAGAGTTGGTGTAAGATATTCACCATTTTGCAAACCTTGCAGTTAATCTCTTTGACTCTGAGAATGGGGATTTATTTGTGCAAAAGGTGGCACAGTCATCTCTGGGTATTAAAACAAAAGAGAAGTAGTTATTGGATCCTGTCTAAAGAAAATTAGGGGAGATACGGGACAACAAAAGGTTATAGCTTTTGAGATTGGTGGCGATGGTATCTTGAGGTACCAAGGCAGGTTATGTGTTCCCGATGTTGATGGATTATGAGAAAGGATCTTGGATAAGGCTTATGAATCATCTTATGCCATGCATCCAGGTTTGATGAAGATGTATCATGATTTTAAGGAGATTTATTGGTGGAATAATGTAATGAAAGATATGGCCAATTTTGTGGCTAAATGCTTGGTGTGTCAAAAAGTGAAGGTTGAGAACATGTTACACGAAGGGTTGTATCAATAAATCGAGTTTCCTATATGGAAATAGAAAGTGATTAACATAGATTTTATTAACCGTCTTCCACGCTCTCAGAATCTATTCAATTCGATTTGGTTCATCGTGGATAGGATAACTAAGTCTGCTCAATTCTTTCCCATGAGGACTAATTTTTCAATAGAGGATTATGCGATGTTGCTACTCTAGGAGATTGTGAAGTTGCGTGAGGCAGCTGTTTCTTTTATGTCCGACCGTGGTACTCAGTTCTCGTTGTAGTTTTTGCATTTGTTTCTTAAAGGTTTGGGAACTAAGGTGATTCTTAGTACTATTACTTTCCACCCGCGGTGGCCTACCAGTTCAAAAAATATTTCTTTTCCAGATCCGTTTAGAAGTTAAAAAGAGGTATTTGGGTTAATTCCTAAGGCCCTAAAATCCGTCCAAAACATATTCAAGGCACTTTATGCCCAAATTTATCCATTCTCTCTCAAAGCAAAACCCTAGAGGTCCAAAGCTTCTTCTCATAGAATCCTCCATAGTTTCTCCAAGAAAGCTTTAAATTGAGGATTCCTAAGGCAAGATAATCAAGAATCCATCTTCTAGAACTCAAATAGGAATCAATTATTCAAGTTTCTTCATCTAATCATCTACCAAGGTACGTGGGGTTTATGAATAAGGATCTTCTTATCCTTGTGCCCAAAACTAAGTTTTAATTACAAATTCATATGATTTTGAATGATTATACAGGAGATTTGAATTAGGGTTCATACCCATTATTTCTACTTGCGTGATTATGAGTTTTTGAGAGATTTTAAAATCTGAATTGAATGTCTATTTTCATATTTTTATGCCTATTGCAGTAAATTACAGATTTTGAAGATGAATTATCATTGTTTACATTATCAAGCATGATTATTATGATGTTTTGACATAAGACTAATGCATGGGTTATTATACCAAGATCGAATATTAGTATTTTAAGAAAGATGATGCTTTAAGCATCCTATTATCAAATTATTTGCAGGTTTTCAGTAAAGCTTTGATCTTTTGATCCTCAGTTCAGCTATGGAATCCACCTTACAGATATATTATAAATTACTGAATTCAGATCAGCTTTATTAACAAATTTAATCAGATAAATGCAAAATTGGTTTCAAATAAACCCTTATCTAGTTTTAAAGTGGATTTTTAACAGAATAAGCATAGAAAATAAAAAGGGAGTAGCATTTAGAACAGAGCGAAAAGTATGGTTTTAGCGCATCCTACTTGCATAGAACTATGTAGCTAATATAGGTACAGATCTAGATTTCTCCCATTCAAATATGGGTTACAGTTACAGATGCAATCACTTAGCTAATGTTATACTCTATGGAAAGAGTGTGATACCTCTCCCCAACGTGAGGTTTCTTCCGTAGGAGGATGAAATATTGGACTCTATGTATCTCGTAGGATTTATGTCGGTCAAGAGAACTTCCCTATAGCTTAATAGTAAAGATTTTCAGAATAGTCTCTAAAGGTATTTCTCCATGCTAGCCAAAAAAAAGAATGACAAAAAGGGTTTTGATAACTAAGTGTAAAGGTTAACAGTTTTTCTCAGATTATTTTTATAGAAAGATATTAGCTTCAGATTTCAGCTTTCAGATTCCAAATTTCAGAGTGAGTCCTTTCTACACTTAGATAGTATGATTTAAAGGGATAATACAAGCACATCTTTAAGAACTAAATGTTGTGGCTCACTAGATTTACAAAGCATGATTTGATTCTCATGATTATTATTTTCTATATTTCAGATATTCCAGCTTATGTGAGTCATTTACATTTAGCATGCATTGTTTTACAAATTTTGATGATGAGATAATGTTTTACGTATGTATTCACCCCCATATACTCAGTTCATCCTCAAAGTACAGATCCACATATATGTCTATGTGATATATTGTCTCATAATATGGGTTCAGTTGCTTAGTATCAGCACCGTGAGTAGTTTAAGCATCTCTATCCACATCTAATAGTTGGTGAGTCCTTATAGTTCGGGGACTTATTCATTCAGATTTTGCAGCTTTGTAGTTTATATGATTCAGTACTTTTTCCCAGATAATTCGAGTTAGCTGGGGGTTTGTCCCAGTGACTCTCTAGATATTAGTAGTAGAGGCTTGTTACACTGCTAGTTTTGATTAAGATTATTCAGTATTGAGATCTCAGAAATCACTTTAGATTATTCATACTTAGTTTAGACAGTTTTCGGAATGTAGTATATAACGCCCCGATTCCCAGGAACTGGAATGCCACACGGTGCTTATGATCCCAAAGAACCACAAGCTATCCTTTTTCTGATATCTGTAGTTGTTCAGTGCATAATATAATAGAATACATGCGAAAACTGGCTAACACTTGCCATAAGGTTCAAACATCTAGAAATATACATTACCTTATACTACACACTAATACATCTATCTGAAAAGCCTCTACACTGCCTGAACTGTGGAGTTGAAGGGAAAATTTCCCAAACTAACTCTGTCTACTAAAATCAAATACTATAATAACAACATCCTCGGATGATGAGGACTCACTGCTGCACCCCCTGCAGCTATACAAGTGACTTCTAAGATGCTCCAAGTTTCACTCCTCTGAACCTATGGTGCCCCAAAATAAAATAACACCATAGCACGAATGCGTCAGTACTAAGATGTACTGAGTATGCAAGCAGGGAAGGCTAAATGCAAGAGCTTATGCATGAACATTTAATCAACAGAATAATCATGAGAATAACAAACAATTGCACATATATGAATGTAAAGTTCATAACCACTATAACAATTATAACGACTCCAGATACCACAGCTCGGATACCACTTTACTGTCCTCGGAACTCACTACTGTACTGGGGTACTGCATTACTGAATCATAGGATACCAACATTCATCAATCAAATACACTCACACCCCTAACTCCTAAAGATTTATACTGACACAGAAACCTTGAGAAGTAGTTACATAACTCACTATGACTCCTCATAAGCAACTGAATATGTGGGGGTGCACACAATAATTTGAATAATATCTTTGATTTCATAAAACATGCGTAGCGAGAATGAAGACTCACACGGCTTGAATTTCATTATCCATAATTCTCATAATATTATAGAGAGGAAAACATAAGTAAAATCCCATAAATCATCATAAAATCATCAATATTCATCATAAATTCTCATGAATCATCATAGACAACTAAACTCATCAACTCAAGACTCAGAGCGACTCGATAGTTTCAAGAAACATACTCTTATGGACAAGAAAGTTTCCTATAACCAATAACCCCACATGAGCCGCGTGGAATACCAACATTTACCCTATTAGAGAGAGAACTCCCATTGGCGGGAGTGTTGTACTCTTACTAGGGAGTACAACCTTAAAGATTTCATAATCATAATTCGGCTCTTTGGCCAACAATATTATCATCAACAATCCTACGGTGGCACATAGGTTTGGGGAAATACTAAATTTCCCTCTCGGTGCTAAGTAAAAATCCCCGACTAGCTCAGAACGCATTAGGAAATGCACCACAACATCGCAAGGGTCTATCATAAAGACCAAATCAAATCTCTTTCTCATTTATCAAATCATATCAATTTGTGGATTCCTAACTCAACACATTTTATCTCAAAACATTTTAATTTTCCTCAACATCAACATGATATCAATAACACAGCATTTCGTCTCTGCGAGCTTAAAATCAATATAAATCATCCCGACTTTGCGGATGTAAATCAATATTCTCAAATGATCATTCTTTCATTTCAATATGCAAATCATGACAATAGCTTTTGAAAAGCATTTAAGATCTTCAAATCATAGTAAGATTTTTTATGTCGTAATGTAACTCAAATCATGGGTCTTATATCAAGAATCCTCAAAAAAATAATTTCATAGTAGTGGTATGCAATTTATGGCATAAAATCTCAATTCAAGAAAACAAGATAGTAAGGTTATTATGTATACCAATATTGGACGATTCAAAGTTCCATAAATCATATCTTGAAAACACTTGAAATATCAACTCATGGTAGAAATATGAAATTCACCATATCAAATCATAACTTGGGAATAATAAAGTAATCATGTACATCAAAGCTTAAATAATTTATATTTTTTATAACCTCATAATTTGTCATTAAAACATCTTGGGTATTTACCCACTTTACAAAATCATGAAATTCCAATGATAAAATCAATTCTTTGGGCACAAGAATGAAAAGATATTCTTATTCAAAACCCCACATACTATGTTCTCACGGAATTCATGTTAAGTTCTCAAATCATCAAAAATTCATAGACCGTAGCACGACTAAGATTATCGCGGAACTGACTCAGCTCTAGACCAGCAGACTATTTCGGGCATACGTACTCCCAACAATCAACAACATAAGTAATACGTAGTATACAACAATGCATACTCATATGCCCACAGGCTATCATGCACCATGTACTCATTAACACCTCACACCAATCATTTGAAGATCATATTCATAAACAAGTATTGGGATCTCATGCCATTACATCGTAGATCATTCAACAAGGATGCATATGGTTAAGGAAGAATACAACATAACATAGTTCATCCAATCGGGGTACACACAAATAACATACATTCAACACATCATGGTTCACTTCTCAAGGTTCTTTCCTTTAAAATCCTGATATATGAAATTCGACCCATAATTAGACATTTCACACTTAGCGTGGCCTCATGTCCTTACCATTTCCCTCAATAATTATAGTAAACACGTAGCATGCAAGTATGGCATGAAATCATCACTTCGATCACAAGGGGTCATACGATTCATTCTTCTTCAATTAGGAATTTCTACAATTACCTTGCATGCACCATTTAGGCATAGGTTAGTATGAACAATTAAATGTGCTATAATACTATCATTCATCTTAATTCTAGCAACTAAATCCCTCGTCCGCACTTACAACTATATTAGAAGCCTTCCACACAACATTCCCAATTTTAGACAATAACATGGATTTCATGTTGAACGTATACATAGAAAGTAGTCTACTTATTTAGAACTTATTATATCCTAAGAACGTAAATGTATAGCCTCTTAGATAATTCCACAAACACCTTACATGCACTTTTAGGCATTGGTGAATTCATCAAATTCTCATGTTTTTCGCCACCCCATATATCTCATCCAACAGACATAATCATCACACGCATGTATCAACAAACATACACCATAACCACACATATATATATATCAACCAATATGTATAATCATCATATATATATATATATCAAGTAACATACATAATCCTCATATATATCTCAACTATCAATAACAATTAACATATATATATATACATCATCAAAGTCTAGAATATATATATATATATATATATATATATATATTCATAATTTGAACTTTCAAAAAGGGATTCGTGGACTCTATAGACGAAAGCAGTCCATAGATAAACACTTGCATACTTTAGATTTCATGGCCGGAAGAGATTGACGGAAGGAATTCTTAAATCAAAGCCTCCAATTCATTTCCCCCAATTCAAAATCCTAACCCTAACTTGATATATATATATATATATATATATATATATAAAAGAGAAATAAGGGTAAAATAATACAAGTTCTCAGCTGAATGGGGTATTTATAGAGGTTTAAAAGAGTGGTGAAAGACCAAAATTCCCCTAAGAAACAAATAAAAGCCGAATCTGTCCTTTAGTGATCTATCCGATAGACTGAAGTACATTGGCCATAACTTTTTACTACGATGTCTAAATTTGATGAAACCAATTTTATTGGAAGGAAGACTCTCAGTGCTTTCCGTTGATATATAGAAGCTCAGATAGTTCATTATGTACAAGGAGTTATGATCGTTTGAAGTTGACCAGAAAAATCTCCTAGCTGCAGTATTTTTTTGTCCTGCATATTTTACTGTTCACAGTTCGATCGGAATAGTCATAGTTTGATCGGAATGGTCGTAACTCATCACTCTAGTGTCCTTTTTGGGTGATCCACATATAGTTGCAAAGCTTATTAGATGCTCTACAAAATGGTGTGGGTCAAAATCCAAGAAATAACACACAGAAAAATTATAAATCATTCTCGAAGATAGGATCCAATACGTTTTTGCACAAAATTTGGACGAAAAATTTTATGGGGTATTACATCATCTCCTCCTTGGAAACATTCATCCTCGAAAGTAAGGACAGATCAAAAACACTAATCGACTAGGTTTATTCAAGACAGCAACACATCTCAAAACATAACCACATGACTGAAGAAGCCAATACTCTGCGTACGTTCACTAGTCATGTACATCTATCGCATAAAACATTCAACAACCCACTCATGGGTAAATTTTTCCAACACACATGCATCTTAAATGCGTAGAATCATAACCCTACCAATCTTTTCAATGCATGTTCAAACATGCCCACAATTCGAGTTCCTTTCTATTGAACGTGCATATTAAATACGAATATACCTAATATACCAAATTCTCGAAAGCATAACTAGAAATGCAAAGAATGATGAGGTTAACGTCATAGAAAGAGCATGGATATGAAATTATTGTAACATTATGGGGTATCTCCCACTTGGGACCCAAGGTCCCTCTAGATATATTTCACTGAAATAAGAATGGGTCGGGAACTATCTCCCTTTACAGCTTTTCCATAGCTACTAGCACCACTACCAGATTCTGAGGGCCTGACTTGTCACTTTTTCTATCATCCTCCTCACAACTTTAAGTCATCGTTAGATACTTTTAAACACTTGGTTAAACCCAAAAATGAACTACAAGCAATGTACTCTAGAGTCTGAGGCACAATGGTGCATAAAATGATAACTTAATTCATCCAGAAAGACTACACCTGAAAATATAAATTCAATACCAATGCTACTTCTTGGAATATAACTCTTATCTTTCCTTACTCTCTACAATCATCATCATATACATACACTCTTTTCAACACCTACTTGTCTCACTAAACACATTATCTGCTTCGATTTCTTCATAGGCTACTAATACCATACTCACATCTTAATACTTATTTTGGAGTCCACAAACTTACATTCTTCAAAGATTCAAGCTTAACTTCTAAAACATAACATGAATATCCCAAATCTTTAATAAACATACTATTCTCATTCTAGCCTTTAAATATCACATCTCTTAAACTTATACTTCACCACACCATGAGAATCGCAGCTATATCTCTATCAATCAACACATATAATTCCAAACTTCCACACTTAAATTCTTACATATATAATTTCAAGCCTATTCATTCACCATATAAATAGCTAACCCCATAAGGCATACTCTACTCACTTTAGAGAACACTATCCCGAAACTATCTGCAGGGACCATCAGAGAAAGTTCTATCTGAAAGACTTTGGCTTCACTACTTCTATTACCTTAAGAGTAAGGTAAATCTAACATAAGTAGATCATTACTAGAGTCTACATAGCTCTCTTGGAAAATCTTGCTATAGCACAATCTGGATCATGAACGAACACAAACTCTTCTAGACATCCCATAGCCTTTCGTACATGAATGTGGCACGCAACACACTCTTGTATAAGACTCTACAAGATGCAGCTTTTTAGACTCCCTAGGACACTGTTGAACTTTAGGCTCTAATACCAAGTTTGTAATGCCATAATTCCCGAGAACCAGAATGCCTCACGGTGCTTATGATCCCGAAGGACCACAAGCTAAATCTTTTTCTAATATCTGTACCTGTTCACTGAATAATATAATAAAATACATGCAAAAACTGGCTAACACTTGCCATAAGGTGTAATACCCCGTATGTTTCCAAGCTAGGAGATGAACCATTTTTCCTACGTATGAAACCTCCTATTCGGTGAGTAGCATTTTAGTGCATAACTTATAATGAGTATCCTAGCCATAAGACAACTTATGTTACATTAATCATGTTTATATCAGTCACTTAAGGTAATACAAGCTAAGAGTTTTTGAATCCATCAAGTTTTAGTGTTTGATTTTATAAGGGTCAAATTTGAACGAGTATAACATGATGTTAATATGGTATTTTGGATGATTTAGACCAACCAAATTGTATATAATTGAATTAGCTTTCCAATGATACCAATTTTTCCTTAATCCAATACCCGAGCAAAGAGTTAAGCCCTTTTTCGTGAGAGACAGTAAGGATAGGCGATTGGTTGGGCGCCGCCCAACCCAAACATAGGCGATTGGTTAGGCGCCGCCTAACCTAGCTTAGGCAATCACTTGGGCACCACCTAAGTAAGTTCCAGGTGCCAAAACCACTCTGTTTTGAGTTATTTTAAGGGTAATTGAGTCTTTTAACACTCTTTACATGTCCGTAAACTTAACCCAACGAAATATATAGCTTCTAAACACATTAAAACCCTATTAACATCTCAAAGATCATCATCCAAGGGCAGTAAAAGATAAAAACAACTAGGGTTGCATAATTAATCTTGAAGATCTAATTTCAAGGTAATTTCTTCGTTAATCATCAAGAACCTCCCTTCCAAGGTATGCGTAGTGTTCATCCACTGATTCCTTTCATCCTTGGATTTCAAGAATCAATCTTTAAAATACAAAAGCTTGGTTGATTGTGGTGATATGATCATACCCCTGTTGATGCTTGTTTGTTTTGCTATATAATAGTATTGTGACTGTATATCTCATGAAAGTTATGTTGTTAGTTGAAAAACATGATCTTTAGATAGATTGATAGAATGCAAGTATGAAATTCACCTATGCCTTAAAGAATGCATGCAAGGTGTTCAATAAAATGCCTAGTATGTTAGAACTTCATATTTACATAATTTCATGATATCTAAATAACAAGTTCATGTTAGTCTACACTCCAATATGAATTTCCATGCAAATTATGTGTTGTTATTGTTGTGGTATAAAGCATGTATGATAATCGAGATATAAATTATGTACACTAAATATATCCATGCTTTCCCTACCATGTTTGAGATTTTGAATAAATACACGAAGTATAATATTCCCAAATCATTACAATATGAACTAAACATTACATGTTGTTGTTCCCTTACGCTTGAATGGTTTCCGTGCAATTTCTATGAATAGTATATGTTGTCGGAATGCCCATGGTATTAGAATATGAGATTTATGACTTGATTATAAGCATTCCTATTCATGATAGACATTATGATGACCATGTACTTCATGAAATCCCCTCTCATCTAATATGGATTTTTATTGATGGTCGTGTACTCAAGAAATTCAACTTGTGTCAGTTTTATACCATCGAGTCCTGGGGGTACTTGTACTCGAAAAATATTGTTGTGTGCCTAGAGCCATGTCATGTTTTCATAATACTCTCAGTCAAGCCATGATCTATAGAATTCGCTCAGTCATGTGACTTAGGAAAACTCAGAAATCTCAGTAATCTCAGTAGTCCAGTAATCACAGTAATCTTAGTACTCAGTAACCTCAGCAACCTCAATATTCACAGTCAATCTCAGTAACTTTAGTACTCTCAACCAGTCCTCAGAACTCAGTACATTCCATAAAACATTGGAATCCAGTAAACTTAGTTTAGCTCTACTAAATAATACCACTAGTATCAGTCCAGTTAATCAGTATCAGTTTAGCTAATCAGTTCAGTTCAGTTATTCAATTCAGCTTAGTTATTCATTTCAGTATCCTTCAGATGGGAGTTGAAGTTAGCACCGAGTGAACCCAAGGATGAGTACTCACCTGCCTGTTCACAATGTGATTCTTAGTAGTCATCCTTGTGCTCCAGAACTATGTAGCTAGCGTCGGTTGAGACATCTTAACCCGTCATATTAGGGTTGATGAGGTGTCTTAACCTGTAGTTTAGGGTTCCCACCATTCTCATTGAGTACCTTCCAGTATAGGGTTCTCACAGTTGTCTTTACCAGTGGCGCGGTATTGACACCCCTCCAGTCGGAGCAGAGATTGGACCCCAGCTTAGCTATTATAGCGTATTTGGGGCATGTCGATTAGATAACTACTTCCCAAAGTTTCATTTACAAATTTTTGGAATGTCTTCTATAGCTACCAAGTCTCAGTAAAGAACTCAGATAGCTCTTTAGATTTTAGTATATCAGGGTTGTCAGATATAGTCAACTCAGAAATAGAATAGAACTCAGATAGTTTCCTTCAGATTTATGGAATGTGAGCTATAGTCAATTATTATATCAATCACAAAAGTTATCAGAACTCATGCTATCAGTACTCAGATTCAAGACTCTCAGATACAATCAATCAGACCAGTTCTTCATAATTCGCACTGTCAAAAACAATCATTCCTTTTTCAGTAATATAGTATTAGTCTCCCAGTATTCAGTAATACAGTATCAGATCCATCACTTATTAGTGATTCACATATCAATATCAGTAAACTCAATCTTTCAGAATCTCATTATCAATACACTCATGTTGTCAGTATTCAAAGTCAGTATTTAGTATCTCCACGAGTTCAATTACAGTTACGTGTGCATGTATGTACTCTCACGTTAATATTAGTCAGTATTTTTCATGCATATATCCCTTTGGATTTATCCTACCCCACTCGTATACTCAGTACATTCAAACATACTGACGCATTTGCGGTGTGGTGCTTTCTCTTATGTTACACCATACGTTCAGAGGCATGACCTCCAAATCAGCAATAGATTCCAAGATCAGCAGTCAGAGTTAGACGTGAGTCCTCATCTTTTGAGGAGATGATGATTTCATTTGTATTTCAGTTTTTAGTTTATTTCAGTAGCTGGATTTAGTTGGGGATATGTCCCATCAACTCCTTATTCAGTTCAGTTAGAGGCTTTCGGACTAGCTGTCAGATTAGATATTCAAACTTCAGTATTTATGTTCCTTTTTGGTATTAATACACTATATTTTTTAAATATGTATTAGTATTAAACCTTATGGCCTTACAGTTCATGTTTCTGCATATTTTATGAGATATTATGCAGTTTACAGGTACAGATATAAGTCATGGGTTAGCTTGTGGTCCTTTGGGGTTATGAGCACCATGTAATATTTTGGTTTAGTAAATCGGGGAGTTATGGACTAGGTATCAGAGCCTAAGGTTCAACAGTGTCCTAGGAAGTCTGAAAGCTACATCAAGTAGAGTCTAGTACATGGGTGTGTTGTGCACCACACTTATGTGCAAGAGGCTATGAGATGTTTTAGGAACACTTTCCCTTCTTTCATGTCTCAAGATCGTGCTATAGCAAGTTTCTTTAAAGAAACTATGTAGATTCATATCATGCAACCCTCATGTTCACTTTACCTTACTTTCAAGGTAATAGAAACAGTGAAGTTCAAAGTCCTAAAGACAGGGCTTTCTCAGACAGTCCCTACGTTCAGTTATGAGATTAGCAACAGACCCAAACAGTATCCCATCAGTTCATTATTGTTCCAAGGTTCTAAATATTTTATTCATGATCGTGATAACTCATTCTTGAACCCTGAAGTTTAGTACTAGTAGAGTTGGGATAGTATTATTCTCTTTGATCAGATTATGTATTCATGGGGATTAGGTCAGTAGGCTTGAACAGTACGAGCTAAACACATAAGTTTATTGACTCAAAATTAATCATGAAGGTGTGAATGTGATATTAGCAGTATATAAGGAAACAGAATTAGATGATGTATTTAGTAAGATAGACAGGCGTTGAACATAATATAGGTATGCGATGGTAGATCAAGTACCTAAGCCAGGCCCTCAGATTTTAGTAGTAGATCCAGTATGTATAGAAAGAAGTAAGGGAAGACAATTCCAGAACCATTCTCATCTCAGTGCAAGATTCTTCACTTCAGCTATCACGAAACCAACTCAGGCATTGCATACCAACTCTATGGTCATAAACTATAATCATGTATGAATTCAATTTTCAGCATAAGGAGTCCCTTTTACTATATAGTACGAGTCATGTTCCATGAGAACAATCTACTTTCACACACTTTCCATGGGATTATGTGCGCCTTCAGTTCCCAGTATAAGGGGTTCAGTTTTAGCTCCCTTAGTATTCGAATCATATCCCACGAGTACAGAAAACTCTAGACTCAAGTCATCCAGCTCATGACTTATGTACGCATATCATACTTTCCAGTATACTTAGCTTCCATGACTCATTATATGCCCCTACAAATTAGATACATTTAGACTATGGCATGTATATCCTCAGTTAAGACCTTATTGATAAGTACAAACTATTGATATTTTATTCCTCAAGTTTTAGTCATGTGTCAAGTCTAGTTTGTATCTATTCATGTTTTAGGTCATCCTGATTTACTCCTCCAGTTAGCTCTTCTTATGGAATAGTGTAGTGATGAGCAGTTATTTAGATAAGAGAAGATTGTTGCATGAGGGTGTATTTGTGAAGATAGGCTTGAATATCATAATAAATGTGCAAGCAAACATCTAGCAAGGGGTCATATTTAGAAGTTGGGAAAGTATAAAGTGTAATTTTACATTTAGATCCTTGACTTATGTAAGTCCCCAACATGTAGCGATCAAAGACTTAGTTGCCAACTCAATTATAGTTTCAGTATCTAGCACTCAGTGATCAATGTTCAGCCCTTGAATTCAATACTTCTGTACTATCTATAGGCTTAGTTATAATGTCATCTTCAGTTTAGTAACCAAATTTGAAACTTAGTTCAGTTCCAGACATGCTTGACCATAGCATTTAGGTTGTCAGTACTCAGTTATCAGTGTTTTAGTACCCCATTTTATAGAATACCTCAGAGCCATGTCATACGCTTGGTCTCGCATTTGAAAATAATACAGGCTTCATAAATCCATGCTAAGATACCTCATTCTACTCAGTTAGTCCTTATCTCCTATGCATAAAACTCAAAAATCTCAGCCCAATATTTAGACTAAGTATAGTTTAGCTTTGCAGATCCAGTATTTAGCTATCAGTTATTTAGTTAATCAGATAAGTTAGTGTATTTATGCACTCGTGTTTAGCTTAGTTCCTGTATCATGTCTCAGTTTTAGATCCTAGCTATTTAGTCATGACTCAGTTCCTAGGTGTCTTGCGCATCGCCTCAATTTGCCTCAGTAGCTCATCCAAGTCAGTATTCTTTGAGGGACATACTATCCCAAGGGGTAGATACATCATACCCCCAAAATTTCATGACATAAACATGCTGCTCTCTTTTCTTTTGATGAATCTAGT
Organism: Capsicum annuum; assembly: GCF_002878395.1. Lineage (NCBI taxonomy): Eukaryota > Viridiplantae > Streptophyta > Magnoliopsida > Solanales > Solanaceae > Capsicum > Capsicum annuum. The sequence continues at coordinate 38,799 of NW_025853052.1, read as the reverse complement.
TTGGAGAAGGGGTACTAATAAGAAAACCCTCAAGCTCCAACTTTAGTCGTATGCTATGTTTTTAAGATTTAGTTCATATCATGATATTCAGTATATCTACCACGTCTCAGACTTAGTTATTTTCTTATGTTTCCGATCATGCATATGGAGTAATTAATCTCAAACTTATCGGTATTATCAATTCAAGGTAACAGTTTTCCTTAAACTTACTCGTTCTCATGTTCATCTTTCAGTGCCAAACTTGGTATTCAGTTCCATGCTCAGTTTCTAGTTCAAACTTGATACCTTTACCATTACATGTTCATGAGTAAGTTTAGTCATGAATTCACGCATCAGATATGTGTGATCAGCTCATTAGTACTTTCAGTCATGCATTCACGTATTATGTCAGTCGTATAATCATGGATCAGGTATGCATGGATTCAGCCTTTTAGTTGTGCATAAGATATGCATTCTCATTTTCAGAAAACTTACTTTATTAGAATCCTAAGTCTTATATTCATGAATCAGCTTCCCATGCATTAGCTATGCATGTTCAGTATGTTGTGCTCAGCTTTCAGTCATGCCAGTCATGAACCCATGTTTCAGTAGTGTATGTATGGTACGTACTTCATCTTATCATCTCTCCCGCTTCAGTTAATTTCCATTCGAGGAAAAATGTTCCCAAGGGGGAGATATTGTAATACCCCGTATGTTTCTAAGCTAGGAGACAAACCATTTTTCCTACGTATAAAACCTCCTATCCTGTGAGTAGCATTTTAGTGCATGGCTTACAATAAGTATTATAGCTATAAGATAGCTTATGATACATTAAGAATGTTCATATGAGCCACTTAGGAAATATACAAGCCAAGAGTTTTTGAATCCATCAAGTTTTAGTGTTCGATTTTGTGAGGGTCATCTTTGAACGAGTATAACTCGATGTTAATGTGGTATTTTGGCTAACCCACCAAATTTTAGAGAATCGAATTAGCTTTCCAACGATACCAATTTCGCCTTAATCCAATACCCGAGTAAAAATTTATGCCCTTTTTCGTGAGAAACAGTAATGATAGGCGATTGGTTAGGCGCCGCCCAACCCAAACATAGGCGATTGGTTAGGCGCCGCTCAACCTAGCTTAGGCAATCATTTGGACTCCGCCTAAGTCAGTTCTAGGTGCCAAAAATACTCCGTTTTGAATTATTTTAAGGGTAATTAAATATTTTAACACTCCTTAAACATCCCTAAACTTAATCCTACGAAATATGTAGCTTCTAAACACATTACAACCCTATTAACATCTCAAACCTCATCATCCAAGGGCACTAAAAGAGAAAAACAACTTGTGTTCTATAATTAAGCTTGAAGATCCAATTTCAAGGAAATTTCTCTATTAATCGTCAAGAACCTCCCTTCCAAGGTATGCGTAGTGTTCATCCATGGATTCCTTTCGTCTGTGAAGTTTAAGAATCAATCTTTAAAATACAAAAGCTTTGTTGATTGTGGTGATATGATCATACCCATGTTGATTCTTGTTTGTTTTGCTATATAATAGTATTGTGACTGTATATCTTATGAAAGTTATGTTGTTGGTTGAAAAACATGATCTTTAGATAGATTGATAAAATGCAAGTATGAAATCCACCTATTCCTTAAAAAATGCATGCAAGGTGTTCGATAAAATGCCTAGTATGTTAGAACTTCATATTTACATGATTTCATGATTTCTAAATAACAAGTTCATGTTAGTCATACACTCCAATATGAATTTCCATGCAAATTAAGTGTTGTTATTGTTGTGGTATAAAGCATGTATAATAATGGTGATATAAATTATGTACACAAAATATATCCATGCTTTCCCTACCATGTTTGAGATTTTGAATAATACATGAAGTATAAATCCCCAAATCATTACAATATGAACTAAACGTTACATGTTGCCATTCCCTTACGTTTGAATGGTTTTCAAGTGATTTCTATGAATAGTATATGTTGTCAGAATGCCCATGATATTAGAGTATGAGATTTATGACTTGATTATAAGCATTCCTATTCATGATAGATATTATGATGACCATGTACTTCATGAAATCCCCCACTCATCTATTATGGATTTTTATTGGTGGTCGTGTATTCAAGAAATTCAAGTTGCGTTAGTTTCCTTCCATCGAGTTCTGGGGGTACTTGTACCCAAAAACTATAGTTGTATGCCTAGAGCCATGTCATGTTTTCACGATACTCTTAGTCAAGCCATGATCTATAGAATTCAGTCAGTCATGCGACTCAGAAAAACTCAAAAATCTCAGTAATCTCAGCAGTCTAGTAATCTCAGTAATCTAAGTGCTCAGTAACCTCAGCAACCTCAGTATTCAAAGTTAATCTCAGTAACTTCAGTACTCTCAACTAGTCCTCAGAACTCAGTATATTCCGTTAGTCATTGGAATCTAGTAAACTTAGTTTAGCTCTACTAAACAATACCACTAGTATCAGTCTATTTAATCAGTATCAGTTCAGCTAATCAGTTCAATTCAGTTATTCAGTTTAGCTTAGTTATTCAGTTCAGTGTCCTTCAGATGGAAGTAGAAGTTAGCACCGAGTGAACCCAAGGATGGGAACTCACCCGCCAGTTCATGGTCTGATTCTTAGTAGTCATCCTTGTGTTCTAAAGCTACGGTGCCAGTGTAGGTTTAGACATCTTAACCTGTCAGATTAGGGTTGATGAGGTGGCTTAACCCGTCAGTTTAGGGTTCCCACCATTCTCATTAAGTACCTGCCAGTATAGGGTTCTCACAGCTGTCCTTAACAGTGGCGCGGTATTGACACCCCTCCAGTCGGGGCAGAGATTGGACCCCAGCTTAGCTATTATAGCGTATTTGGGGCATGTCGGTTAGATAACTACTTCCAACAGTTTTAGTTATAAATTTCAGGACTGTCAGCTATAGCTACCCAGTCTTAGTAAAGAACTCAGATAGCTCTTCAGATTTCAGTATATCAGGGCTGTCACATACAGTCAACTCTGAAATAGAATGAAACTCAGATAGTTTCCTTTAGATTTATGGACTGTGATATATGGTCATTTATGATATCAATCACAAAAGTTATCAGAACTCATGATATCAGCACTTAGCTTCAGGACTGTCACATACAGTCAATCAGAACAGTTTTTAATAATTTAAACTGTCAGAAACAATCATTCCTTTATCAGTAATATAGTATTAGTCTCCCAGTATTCAATAATATGGTATCAGATAGATCACTTATTAGTGATTTACATTTCAATATCAATAAACTCAGTCTTTCAGAATCTCATTATCAGTACACTCGTGTTGTCAGTATTCAGACTCAGTAGTCAGTATCTCCACGAGCTCAGTTGCAGTTACGTATGCGTGTATGTACTCTCACGTTTATATTAGTTAGTATTTTTCATGCATATAACCCTTTGCATATACACTCGTATACTTAGTACATCCAAATCAACAATATATTCTAGGATTAGCAGTCAGAGTTAGACGTGAGTGCTCATCCTTCAAGGACATGATGATTTCATTTCTATTTCAGTTTTCAGTTTATTTCTGTAGTTAGAGTTAGTTGGGGACATGTTCCATCAATTCCTTATTCAGTTCAGTTAGAGGCTTTCAAACTAGATTTCAGATTAGATGTTCAGACTTCAGTATTTAAGTTCCTTTTTGGTATTGATATACCATATCTTTCAAATATGTATTAGTATTGAACCCTATGTCCTTACAGTTCATGTTTCCACATAATTTATAAGATATTATGCAGTTTACAGGTACAGATATCAATCAAGGGTTAGCTTGTGGTCCTTCGGGGTCATGAGCACCGTGTAGCATTTTAGTTCAGAAAATCAGGGCGTTACAGAAGGTTCAAACATCTAGAATTATACAATACCTTAAACCACACACTAATACATCTGTCTAAAAATCGTCTACACTTCCTGAACTGTGGAGTTGAAGGGACAATTCCCCCAACTAACTCCATCTACTAAAATCAAATACTGTAATAATGATATCCTCGGATGATGAGGACTCCCTGCTACACCTAATGCTGCTATAAAAGTGACTTCTAAGATGCTATAAGTTTCACTCCTCTCAACCTATGGTGCCCTAAAATAAAAGAACACCATAGCGCAAATGCGTCAGTACTAAGATGTACTGAGTATGCAAGCAGGGAAGGCTAAATGCAAGGGCTTATGAATGAACATTTAATCAACGGAATAATCATGATAATAACGAACGAGTAAACATATATGAATTTACAGTTCACAACCACTATAACAATTATAACGACTCCAGATACCACAACTCGGATACCACTTTACTGTCCCCAGAACTCACTACTGTACTGGGGTTCTGTATTACTGAATCACCGGATACCAACACTGATCAATCGAATACACTCACACCCTTGACTCCTGAAGATTTATACTGACACAGAAACCATGGGAAGTAGTTACATAACTCACCATGACTCCTCATAATCAACTGAATATGTGGGGATGCATGCAATAATTTGAATAATATCTTTGATTTCGTAAAACATGCGTAGGGAAAATGAAGACTCACATTGCTTGAATTTCATTATCCATACTTCTCATAATATTATAGAGAGGAAAACATAAGTAAAATCCCATAAATCATCAATATTCTTCATAAATTCTCATAAATTATCATAGACAACCAAACTCATCAACTCAAGACTCAGAGCGACTCGATAGTTTCAACAAACATACTCTTATGGACAGGGAAGTTTCCTATAACCGACAACCCTACGTGAGCCACGTGGAATACCAATATTTGTCCTCCTAGGGAGAGCACTCCCATTGGTGGAAGTGTTGTACTCTTGCCAGGGAGTACAACATTAAAGCTTTCATAATCATAATTTGGCTCTCTGGCCAACAATATCATCATCAACAACCCTACGGTGGCACATAGATTTGGGGAAATACCAAATTTTCCTCTCGTGCTAAGTAATACGCCCCGACTAGCTCAGAACGCATTAGGAAATCCACCACAACATCACAAACGTCTATCATAAAGACCAAATCAAATCTCTTTCTCATTTATCAAATCATATCAATTTGTGGATTCCTAACTCAATACATTTTAGCTCAAAACATTTTAATTTTCCTCAACATCAACATGGTATCAATAACACAACATTTTGTCTCTACGAACTTAAAATCAATGTAAATCATCCTGACTCTGCGGATGCCAATCAATATTTTTAAATGATCATTCTTTATTTTCAATATTCAAATCATGACAATAACTTTTGAAAAGCATTTAAGATCTTCAAATCATAGTAAGATTTTCTATGTCGTAATGTAACTCAAATCATGACTCTTATAAGAAGAATCCTCAAAAAAAAAAATTCATAGTAGTGGTATACAATTTATGGCATAAAATCTCAATTCAAGAAAACAAGATAATAAGGTTATTATATATACATTGGACGATTCAAAGTTCCATAAATCATATCTTGAAAACACTTGAAATACCAACTCATGGTAGAAATATGAAATTCACCATATCAAATCATAACTTGGGAATAATAACGTAATCATGTACATCAAAGCTTAAATAATTTATATTTTTCATAACCTCATAATTCATCATTAAAACATCTTGGGTATTTACCCACTTCACAAAATCATAAAATTCCAATGATAAAATCAATTCTTTGGGCACAAGAATTGAAAGATATTCTTGTTCAAAACCCTACATACTAAGTTCTCACAGAATTCATGTTAAGTTCTCAAATCGTCAAAAATTCATCGATCGTAACACGGCTAAGATTATCGCAGAATTGACTCAGCTGTAGACCAGAAGATTATTTTGGGCATACGTACCGCCAGCAATCAATAACATAAGTAATATGTAGTATACTACAACGCATACTCACATGCCCACAGGCCATCATGCACCATGCATTCATTAACACCTCACACCAATATTTGAAGATCATATTCATATACAAGTATTGAGATCTCATGCCATTACATCGTAGATCATTCAACAAGGATGCATATGGTTAAGGAAGAATACAACATAACATAGTTCATCCATTCGGGATACACGCAAACAACATATATTTAACACATCATGGTTCACTTCTCAAGGTTCTTTCCTTTAAGATCTTGATATATGCAATTCGATCCATAATTAGACATTTCACACTTAGCGTGGCCTAATGGCCTTACCAATTCCCTCAAGCATCATAGTAAACACGTAGCATGCAAGTATGGTATGAACTCATCACTTCGATCACAAGGGGTCATACGATTCATTCTTCTTCAACTAGGCATTTCTACAATTACCTTGCATGCACCATTTAGGCATAGGTCAGTATGAATAATTAAATGTGCTACAACTCAATCATTTATCTTAATTACACCAACTAAATCCGTTGTCCGCACTTACAACCATATCATAAGCCTTCCACACAACATCCCAAATTTTTAGACAATAACATGGAGTTCATGTTGAACGTATACATAGAAAGTAGTCTAGTCATTTAGAACTTGTTATATCCTAAGAACATAAATTTATAGCCTCTTAGACAATTCACAAACACTTTACATGCACTTTTAGGCATTGGTGAATTCATCAAATTCTCATGTTTTTGGCCACCCCATATATCTCATCCAACACACATAATCATCACATGCATGTATCAACCAACATACACCATCACCACACACACACACACACACACACATACATATATATATATATCAAGTTAGGGTTAGGGTTTTGAATTGGGAGAAATTAATTGGAGACTTGGATTCAACAATTCCTTCCGTTAATCTCTTCCAGCCAAGAAAATGAGAGAAATGAGAGGAAAATAATGCAAGTTCTCAGATGAATGGGGTATTTATAGAGGTTTAAAAGAGTGGGGAAAGACCAAAATACCCCTAAGAAATAGATAAAACCCAAATCTGTCCTTCAGTGATCTATCCGGTAGGTTGAAGTAAATTGGCCATAACTTTTTACTCGGATTTCTAAATTGGATGAAACCAATTTTATTGGAAAGAAGACTCTCAGGGCTTTCCGTTGATATATAGCAGTTCACACACCTCACTATGTACAAGAAGTTATAATTGTTTGAAGTTGACCAAAAAATCGCCTAGCTGCAGTATTTTTTTTCCTGCACATTTTGTTGTTCACAGTTCGATTAGAATGGTGGTAGTTTGATCGAAATGGTCGTAACTCATCGCTCGAGTGTCCTTTTTGGGTGATCTACATATCGTTGGAAAGATTATTTGATGCTCTATGAAATGGTGGGTCGAAATTCAAGAAATGACATAAAGAAAAATTATAAATTATTCTCAAAGATAGGATCCAATATGTTTACGCACAAAATTTTGACGAAAAATTTTCTGGGGTATTATATAGTATGACTCTAATGTCTATATTTCCTTTATTATGAGATTTAGACTTATTAAAAGGCAGACTGTAACAGCCCAAGTCTGCACCTCGGATGCTACACGATGTTTGCAACCTCGAAGGACCACAAGGTAATCCATGACTGATATCTACTGTGAGCACTTACTAAAATACTGTAATAAATGCGGAATAATACACTAAAATGCCATAAGGTTCAAAACATCTGAAATACTGATGAAAATGTCAAACTGTAATTATAATTGTAAAACTGAATACTGTTTGAACTCTAGTCTGAAATGCCACTAACTGAATTATCTGAAAATGGAGTTGATGGGACAATCCCCTAACTAACTCTATCTACTAAAGCACTGAGTATACTAAAATAATGAAATAAAAGAATATCCTCGATAGATGAGGACTCACTACTAAATTTGATATGCTAGATGAATCTAAATCTGTCTATGCGCAGTCGAGAACCTAAGCATCCGAACCTATGATATGATACATCATTGTGCAAAAAAAGAGTATGCGTCAGTACGTGGAATGTACTTGTAGGTTAAATGAGGTAAGGCTGATGCGAGGGTTCATATGAATGAACAATAACTGAGTGAATGATATTTAGAGAAATTAAACATGAGAGTAAGTGGATAAATAATACTGCTGTAACTGATAATCTGAGATTTCTGATAACTGAATTACTGATATTGGTTAACTATATATGACAGTCTTGAATTTATAGAACTGAATTGAGATATGTTCTGAAGACTGAGACTGAAACTAGGAGAGGTAATCATCTAACTCACATCACCCAAATAATATATGATAACAGAGTTGGCTCCAATCTGTAACCCTAATTGGAAGGGTATCAGTACTGTGCCACAGGTAAAGATAATGGTTGTGAGTTAACCCTAATAGGATGGAAGACATTCTGTCAACTCTCACTGATAGGAAAACACATAAGAGATTTGTCAACCCTTATCTAGTAGGAAGTCACCCCAACCTACGCTTGCTACATAGTTTTGTAACTCTGGGATTGCTACTAAGGGTCAAACACTATACTAACTGGAATGCCCCCATCCCTAGGTTAGATTGATACTGAATCCTACTCCCAACTAAAGACACTGAACTGATCACTAGACTGTACTAGGCTTGACTGAACTGTTACTGAGCTTGTTAACTGATTGGATTGTATTGATACTAAGTTTCACTGCGTTTTGAAACTAACTAAGTACTACTAATCATGACATGGATGATACTACTCTGTAACTGACACTGGCTCTAGGTACACAGCTAGACTGTCTGGTATTAAATACCCTCAAGACTTGATAACCTAAAAAGTAAAGCATAACATAATCTTGCAAAGCATAATAATGCACACTTGTTCATAATTCATCTATAGAGTTATTTTATCAAACACGTGTAGGGAATAATCTTTTACATATGATAACATTTCATGATTTTATCAATTTATTCACTTGGATATTCTATCAAACACTTGGGGAGCACAACTTAATGCACATAATCATGGTCACTATATAAGCATGGCAACCTCAATTCCCAAACTTGTAATTTGATGGGTTTAGGATGCAATTCATGTAATTCCCCCTAAATACTATTATATTTTCATGAATCTTATCATAGTCATGGATTTAAAACCCATGTTAACATCATAGATACATTAATCACTTCGTAAATTCAAGGTTTTAACAAGATAATCACTGATTCATCACACATGCTATTCAATTTCATGAAACTTGCACTTAGATCATGGATTGAAACCCAACTAATATCATAAACATGAATTCAGACATGGAAATCATAAATCTGAGATCTTGTATGTTTAAAAAGTGATTCTTGGACTATATGAGTGAAAGAAACCCATAGATGAAAGCCTAATATACCTTGGAATATAAATCTTGAAGGTTCTTGGAGGATTTCTTGATTTTTTTATTGATTTCTTGAACTAGGCTTTTTACCTCTTTGAGAGAAAATATTTTATTTTCGAGAGAAAGTGAGGAAATAATAGGTTATTTAGGGCATAAATTTCATGTTTAAGGTTGATATAGGTCATGGAAAAAAACCCTATTACCCCTGGAAATTTTTTAATTTTCGTCACTAAAAATCCAATTCAGGCAACTAGTATGACGTGGAGCTATTGCGTCGTGTCACTGAAAATGACAGTTGGGAACTGAGGGCCTGGCGCACGCATAGTGGAATCGCGGTGCCCCTTTGATTATAAATTCTAAAGTCAGTGCAATGTTCTATAATCGTGTTGGAACACTGGTAAGGGACAATTGTGGACATGGCTTGTGGAATAATGCACCAATATTGCGATGGAGCACTAGAAAGTGAAAATTTCCATTTGGCTTGTCTCCGTGATGGGATGATGTTCCAGGTGGTATAGTGTCTTACAAAAATGGCTCTAACTCTTCACCCAATTATTATATTTGGGAGAATATTTATCGTTGGAAATCTAATTGAATTTCCTATGCAATGGCAGTATCTAAACTGATAAATACTGATTATTTCAAAAAATTTATATGGGATTACTCATGTACTAAGAATTAAATTAAGCTAGGAAAATACGAGGTATTACAATATCTCCCCCTTGGGAACATTCATCCTCGAATGAGACTAATTAAGCCTAGAAATACTGATAGACTGAGTTTACAAATTGAACATGCATGACTAAAGCATGACTACATGACTGAAACTATTGATATGCTGAGTTTACATACTGACAATGCATATCTGATGCATGAAATACATAACCGAACTGATTCATGAATGTATGATTGAATGTTTAACTTTAGGGAATACCAAGATTATAACTATAACTGAACATAAAACTGAGTAAATCTAAGGAAGGTTGTTACCTTAGGCTAGAAATACTAATGAATCTTAGATCATTTACTAGACATGTATGAACGGGAAGACAAAAAACATTACTGAGTCAGAAGGATGATATATGAACTGAATATCATGAGATGAACTGATTTCTTAGATACATGTCATACGGCTAAGATTGGAACTTGAGGGTCAACTTATGAGTGCCCATTACTCCAAACTGGATTCATTACATGAAGAGAAACTAAAATGTTTAGGCCGTGAAAGCTCGGGGGTTATAGTGCATCTCCACCCTGGGATGTTATGTCCCTTGAAGAATGCTGACTTGGATGGGATATTATGGAAAAGCTAAGATGGTACACGAGCATCTAAGAACTGAATCATGACTGAATATCTAGGATCCAAAACTTGATCTTATGCTCACTCGAACAAAATAAATACTGAATGAAGGGAAACTTTTCCTAAAACATCTCATAGCCTCCTGCCCATAAGTGTGGTGCACTGTACAACCATACACAAGATTCTACTTGATATGAATTTTCAAAATCCCTAGGACTCAATTGAACCTTAGGCTCTAATACCAAGTTTGTAACACCTCGAGCCTGTACCACGGATGCTATATGGTGCTTACAACCCCAAAGTACCATAAGCTAACCCATGACTGATATTTTCTGTGAGCACTAAATAATATGCTATAATAAAGATGGAATAATAGGCTAAAATTTCATAAGGTTAAAAATATCTGAAATACTGATGAAAATGTCAAACTATAATAAAATCTATAAAAACTGAATACTGTCTGAACTCTAGTCTGAAAAGCCTCTAACTGAACTGTTTGAAAGTGTAGTTGATGGGATAATCCCCCAATTAGCTCCATCAACTGAAATACAGAGTCTATTGAAATAATAAAATAAAATAATATCCTTGATAGATGAGCACTCACTAATAAATCTAAAATGCTAGCTAAATCTAAATCTGTCTTTGCTCGAACTGGAACCTGAGCGCCTGATCATATAATATGAGACTTCATAGCGCTAAGAAAGAGTATGCGTCAGTACATGGAATGTACTAGTATACTAGACTAGGTAAGGCTGAATGCAAGGGTTCATATGCATGAACAATAAATGGCTGAGTGATAATTGCAGAAACTGAACATGAGAGTACTTGGATAAATGTTACTATTATAACTACACAGTTTGTAATACTATTCATATACGTGCATGTATATTGTAATCGAGATTTTCTGATGCTAAATACTGTGTTCTCATACTGAGTAACTAATAATCTGAGATTTCTAATAACTGAGTTAATGATACTGATTAACTGTATCTAACATTCCTGATTCTGTAAAACTGAACAGAGTTCTATTTTGAAGACTGAGACTAAAACTATGGGAGGTAATCATCTAACTGATATGCCTCAAATAATATAAGGTAACTGAGTTAGGGTCCAATCTGTAACCCTAATTGGAAAGGTATTAGTACCGTTCCATAGGTAAAGGCAATGGCTGTGAGTTAACCCTAATTGGTAGAAAGTTATTTTATCAACCATCACAGACAGAAAAACTCATGAGAGATGTGTCAAACCTTATCTGGAAGAAAGTCATCCCAACCTACATTTGCTACATAGTTCTGTAACTTACGGATTGCTACTAAGCATCAAACCCTATACAAACAGGATTGCCCCCATCCCTGGGTCTGCCCGGTGCTGAATCCTACTCCTAATTGAAGACACTAAAATAATCACTAGACTATACTAGCATTGAATGAACTGTTATTGAGCGTGTTAACTGACTGGATTAAACTGATACTGAGTTTCACTGAGTTCTATAACAAACTAAGTACTACTGATCATGATATGGATGATACTACTCTATAACTGACACTGGCTCTAGGTTCCACCTTCCAAAATAGGGTTAGTATAGATCGGTGAGATTCCACAGAGAAAACCAGAAGCTACGACCCTTGACTAGATCTATCCATGTTGTCCTCGAATGGTACAGGTGAGTTTCCAAGAACCTATAGATCATTGACGATGTATGATCAAAAGAATGAACCAAAGGATATTCAGAGAAGAGTTCAATACCTTAGACACTGGAGCCCGAAACTAGAGTAACCAAGAAAGTAAAATATTCCTAGATGCCTCGTAGCCTCATGATTATAAGTATGGTGCACAACTATACTTGACATGGCTTTGTGGACATCCCATGACACCGAAACCTTAAGCTCTGATACCAACTTGACGCGACCCAAACTATGGCCTTATTGTAATTGGCAATCCCAAGCCCAACCAGGACCAGGAACTACTCCGTTATCCAACCCAACCACCTTATGCATACCTTCAGTTAGCTGAAGTACAAAAGTATAACAAGATAGCATATCCAATTATGTGGTGACTCTGGGAAAAATTTATAATCGTGACCAACCTAATAAAGTCCAACCACCTAATAACAAACCAAACCAATGTGTAGGCCACAAATAACCACTAGAATGATGAGCCAATACATGTATAAATAACTTAAACAAACCATACTATACCAATGTCCACAGTTTTCCATACAAAGTCTCTAAACCAGCCAAAGATTACTAAGTCGAGACATGCCCTTGACCATAGCCAAAAACCAAAGTCTATGAAAGACAAGAATTATGTAAAGTAAACCATGACATGAAATAGATGCCTTTTGAACAATGGAAAGTCACCACTTTAATCAAAAATCTACTATACGTGAATCCGATACAGCCGCCAGTAGATGGGTTAGTGGGTGAACACTTGCACGCACTCAGTATAGGGTTAAAATAATGCCATTTACAAAGCCAAGAAAAAACCATCCATAATGCATACAACTATACATATATGTATATATATAACCCTATGCTAGGAAAGAATAGAGTTTAGCATGTATTTTAAACCTTTACCTGGAATATGTAGCTTGGCTGTCCTAAGCCACCCATGGGCTATTGGATTCAGCTTCCCTGCTGAAAGGGACCAGTGCGTATAGTCGCACGACTAGGGATGTATCCCATGGGATAACTAGTACATACCCCAATAGTGTGACTTCATGTACATGGTCCACTAAGACTAATCTTCAATTTTGGTCCCCTTGAGACCGCCATATTCCATGGCTTTGATATACACTCCACCAATAATGCCCAATTAAAACCGTTTCCAAATGACCAACCAATCTATTTAATATTTTATTAACCAAGCAATATATTAGTGGTATCATCATACCACCCCTTACTTTCAAGTACTATCCATAGCCAAACAATTTAGGTTAAGGGGACTTTCAATTGCCCTTCCATATACCATGTTAAACCACATGGGAGACTTCTATGTTCCCCACAAGCATAATCATTTATCCTTTATCCTTTTCAAACTATTTAAACCAATTCTATTAATGCATTTTTTTAGGGATTTCCTTGTATCCCAAAATATTTTCAAAATAAACCAATCATGACCACCAAAACCTTTACCCTTTAAACTATTCCAAACTATTTTAGACCATTTCAAGAATTTAATGAACTTATATTGTTAAACCATTTAAACTATGCAAAACCATCCAAAACCATTTAGAGTTCCATTACAAAACCAAACCATGCAAGAGTCCAATGAAAGTTCAACAATAGAGAAAAAACATTATTTGAGGCATTTTATCAAACATGTTAAGGGCATAACTTTACCAAGACCAAAAGCAATGCATAAACTAGCATAATTAAGGTTACTAAAGACCCTATTTTTTAAACTTTAACCAACCAAGAACCAAATATTCAAACAATTACAAAAAACATGTAAAAAGGTAGTTTAAACCAATACCAAATCATATGCATCAAGTCCCTCAACAATATTTCCAAATCTACTATTCATGATTCATAAACCAACATTTAAAACATAATAAACATGCCTTTAATTTTAAATAATAATGAGGGAAGGAGTATATTCCTTATAAAAATAATTCACTGAAGAAATTTTGACCTTTGAGCCCTTTGAAGAACATATGAATAAACCCTAGCCTCCAATCTTCAAGAGAGTTTTTGAGAGAGTACTTGATGTGTTTTAATACTTCAAAAAGTGATATGAAATGCAATATATGGTTATATTACCTGAGGACATAAGCATTTAAGAGTAAGAAATATCCAAACTACCCTTGACTTAAAATTAAAACAAATCATATCCAGGGGTATGACTCCCCCTTACTATTCGTATCGTAGGGTACTCTGGCACCAAAACTCATACCCAAAACTTTCCATGACCTTACCTAAGGGTTTTTATATGACTCACAAACCCTTAAATTATACCAAAGGGTATGAGTCACACATCCAATCATACCTACCACTCGTATGTTTAATATATTCCATAAGACAACTTAAACATGAACCATACAACTTGCCTTGAACCACTCGTGTGTTCCTATATGACTCTTACTCTAAGGTGTCATATATTTGGTAGTAACTAATCTAAACACACTACCTAGGATATGAGTGAACCCTCAAGGAACCCCCTAACTCATATCCAATGGGTATGAGTGGTACCATTGAATCGTACCAAGCCAAAAAGGCACAAAACCTTGGAAATTTTGGCAAGGGTACTATTTCTAGGGTCTTTCATAAAAGTGGAGGTCCTAGTGAAGATATTAGAAACTGCTCTAGCCAGTGCGGGGGTTGTTATTGCTTGAGGGTTTGTGTCTCCTTGATTTTGACTAAGTTGTTCAAGTCCACCTTATTGATTTTATGATTGCAGGGTTCGAGTCCCCTATATCTCATTTCAGGATTGGGTGCTTAAGCCACCTTTATATTTGATATTCCTTTGATTTATGCAGCTACACGCACTAGGGCCTGATAAGGGGGTTAGAGTTGGGGCCCATATAGCCCATGGGTACTATTATATGATGGTTGAACTACACAACCTAGGCTAATGTTTTTAAAATACAGATTAAGTCTTGTTACCTATCCCAATATGTGATATATATATGTGTTTTTTGGATCTAATTATGTGCATTGATTTTGGAATGATTTTGAACTGTTGATCATGTTATGATGGTATCCTTATCCCCGAGTAATATGCTAGTGCTCCTACTGCTATTTATCTATGTATGTTGTATCCCTGCGCGATACAGGATTTGGCCATACTTCTACTTTGTGTGCTCAGTGATTGTGGATTGATTGACTGTCAACTTGAAGTGGCGAGCATTCATGATTCAGAAGGCCCTATATTAAGGATTATGTTTCTCTTTTGAGTTATAAACTATTAGTTATTGTTTTTGTCTATATTCAGGGGCATGTCCTTACATGTTATTGATATTCTATTTTTTATCATTGTTTATAAGGCTTTGTTTGGACTACTGTGGTTAGTGGGAAGTGTCAGTTGGTTGTTTGGCCGGTCCTCGGTGGTTGGTTATGGACATGCATTTTAATCTTACATATGCTATTATAAGCTATTCTATTTTATATTTTATATTCATCCAACATTGTGGTGTGTTATCTTTGGGTTGGTTAGGTGGGCGATCTCCAATCCACTTGGACTTGAGATTCCTGACATGGTCAGGAACTGGTTCGGGTCGTGTCACTTAACTTCAAAGATGAAAAACTTCAAAAACCCTATAAAATTACCTTCTTGAGATCTCTGCTGCTTTTTAAAAATAAATAAGGAGAAAATGCCTTTTGTTTTTTTAAAAAAACTATAATTTTACCGCATATTATTATAGTAACGGATAATTACCATTCAAATTGTTAAACTTCCACTAAAATAGTTTGCGCCCTTTTTATTGAGGTCATCGCTACATTTATTATTATTCTTGTTGTTACATCCTCTGTTATTGTAGTCTGAGGTAGAAACTTTGGACTCTCATTAGTTTTTCTCACTTTAAAACACATACAATGAATTAGAACATCAATAATCAACCCCTCTATCATAAAAATTATAGCTAGAGTTCTATAACTCCACTTTAGGTTCCGAAAGTTGATATAACTTCCTGTACATGTTGGCTATCAAATTATCACATCAAAACACACTATTAGCAATAATATTAATACCATGACTTATTTAAATGCCATATCCTAAAAAATAAACCTATCCAAGACTAGCATTAAAATTTTACCTTCTATTTCAGCGTAATCATAATTTGGGTTGTTATATTAGATACCAACATACCACTCATTCATCATTGAATGAAAACTAGCCCAAAAAATATGTCAAATAAAATAAAAATTACCTAAACCAATAACCAAGTGTGGATACCACTTACATATGTCCACTTCTGTCTCTCATATAGCCTCCTCAATTGTACGACTCCTCCACTTAACCTTCACACAAGGAATGAATCATGTACTAAACTTTTTTACATCTTTATCTTGAACAAAAATTGGTTCCTATTCATAGGAGAACTCTTTATTAAATAGTTCTGGGTACCAACTAATATTAATCATCATGTCAATGGTATTTCATTAAGATTAACATGTAGAACATGGGGTGAACATAGACATACTAGGGGGTAAGGCCAAACCGTATGCTACCGACCCTACTTACTTTAATAACTCAAAGAGTCAATGTACCTAGGCTCAACTTTCTCTTCTTTCCAAATAGTTGTACCCCGTTCATGGGTGACAACTTCAGTAGTACTTTCACCCCCTTCTAAAATTTTATATCTCTTACCTTTTTTATGTGTATTCCTTTTGTCGAATTTGAGCAGCTATAAGCTTCTCTGTATTAATCTCACTTTTTCCATAGAGTCCTTGAGCATGTCAGTTCCCCTAAGGCCTTATCTGAAATGCATCACACCACCAAATTAGGGACCTAAATCATCTACCATATAAGGTCTCAAAAAGAGCTATGTTAATACTAGAGTGGTAGTTATTATTGTATGAAAATTAAAACAATAATAAGTATTGGTCCTACTGACCCTCGAAGTCTATGATATTATACTGAAGTATGTCTTCAAGCACTTGGATAGTCCATTCTAATTGATCATTAGTTTGTGGGTGAAAAGTTGTGCTCAAGTACAATCTAGAATCATACTCTGATTGAAACCTTTCCTAAAAAATTAAAGTAAATTGTGTATCCCTGTATTACATAATTTACATTGGTACCCAATGTAGCCTTACAAATCCTTCACATAGATCTAGGCTAACATGGTGGCATTATAATTAAATTTTATTAGAATAAAATTAGCTAACTTAGTGAACCGCTCAACAATGACAAGAATGGAGTCATAATTCCTCAAGTTTTCAGGAAGACTAGCAAAAAAATAAATCATTATCCATTCCTTCTTATATTTTGAATTGCACAATCTCTAAAAAGTACCACTAGGTTTTCAATGTTCGTGTTTGACAAATTGGCAGTTTGACACTTCACAATAAAACTACAATGTATCCCTCCATCCGTTGCCACTAATAGTGTTTTCTCAAGTCTTTATATGTCTTATTGGAACTTGGATGCATGGAGTACATAGAATTATAAGCCTTGGGATAAAGTAACCTACCTAGGGTACACACGATCAACCTCAAATTCTCAAATATCCCTTATCATCAAGAATCCTTTCTTTCTTCCCCTTGTAACACTTTTTCTCTGAGGTTGCTCAATTTCTTATCCTCAAATTTCTTGCTTTTAATCAAATAATAAAATATGGACCTAGCCTTTACATGTACTAGTACCTTTCCTTTGCTAGTCTCCTGCAATCTTAGAAAACCATTAGCCAATGACTGTACATCTATGATAATGGGCTCCTTGACCCCTCCAGTAAGCTAAAATCCCCATGCTCATCAGTTTTTTGGCTTAATGTATCTGCCAACACATTACTATTACTTGGATGAAACAGGATTGAGATGTCATAATCTTTAATAAACTCTATCTATCTCTACTATTTTAGATTCAAATCCTTCTGGGTTAATAGATGTTATAAGCTTTGGTGGTAAGTGAACATCCACACATCACCCCAAAGAGGTAGTGTCTCCAATATTTAAAGAAAATACCATAACTGCCAATTCATAGTCACGTGTGGGGTAAGTTTTCTCATGGCCATAGGGATTTAGTTATCTTGAAGAATAGGTAATCACATTTTTATTCGGCCATGGGGATTTAGTTATCTCAAAGAATAGGCAATCACATTCTTATCCTACACCATAAAAATGCCAAAACCCAAGCGTGAGGCATCATAACATATAGTAAAATCCTTAACCTTAATAGGTAGGGTTAGTATAAGAGAAGAAGTCAACTCTTCAGACATGTCATTACACTTAAATGGAACTTATTTCTATGTATGATGGATCACATGCGAAACAATTAAACTAAACACATCAATAAATAGACAATAGTAGTTGGCCAACCCTACAACACACTTTATTTCTGTCATATTCAATAGTCTATCCTAATTTTTAACAACCTTAAACTTTTATGGATCCGCCAGATCTAATTATATAGAAATCATATGTCAGAATAAGTACACTAATAAAAGCCAGGATTCACACTTAAAATATTTAGCATATAATTATTTTTCATTCAACAACTTTGATACGGTATCCAAATGAGCTTCGTGCTCTTCTTCAATCTTAGAATTAACTAGTACATCATCTATGAACACAATAGTGAATGAATCCAAAATGAACTTAAATACTCCACTCATTAACATCATGAAAGTATTTGGTGCATTGGTGAAACCAAAAGATATAATAAGAAACTCATAGAGCCCATAATGAGTTCAGAAAGCAACCTTTTAGATGTTCTCTACCTTTATAGGTAACCCGACCTTAAATTAATCTTAGAGAAAACTGCAACTACTTATAATTGGTCAAACAGGTCAAGGGATATTTGTTATTGATAGTCATCTTATTCAATTGGTGGGAGTCTATGCACATCCTTAAACTAGCATTTTTTCACTAACAATACCAGTGTACCCCCCAAGGAGAGACACTTGGGTGAATAAATCTCTTTTCTAATAACTTTTGTAATAAGGACTTCAACTCTCTCACCTTTGTAGGTGTCACATAATATGAGGGAATAGAAATAGTTCTAGTTCTCAGCTTTAAATCTATACAAAATTCAACTTCTTGGTCTGGAATTATTCTCGAAAAATCATCCAAAAATACTTGTAGGAATTCACATATCATTAAAATTGATGCTAAAGGAGGGACTATAGATTTATCTTCTCCAAGATAGCTAAAAATGACAAACATCTATTCTTTACTAATTTTTGGGCATGAATTGCACCTATAACCCTCATAGGATTAGGCTTAAAATTACCCTCCCATTCTAAAATATCTCTCTAGGGCATCACTATAATGGTTGTTTTACAATAAAAATTAAGAACAACACGATAAAGGGACAACCAACTCATCCCAAAAATAAAATAAACTTCCTTCATGTTTAAACTGACTAAGTCTTTAAAGGTCTTAAACCCCATAAATATACCAGAATATGCACCATATATTGGATAAACACAAATAGACCTCAACTTGTATTGTAATGATCCTCTATGTCATTTTTTAGTTTTCTTTGTATTTTTATGATTTAGAGCTTCCTATAGCTTCCCCAAGTAATTATGACTTACTAGAGCTGACGATTCAGTTATCAGGCATTTTGTTTGGCTTCTAAAGACAATTTCCTATTTTGATGTCTTCACTAGTAATGATTGGCTATCGGGTGAAACTTTAGTCAACTGGCCTCATATGCTAATTAACTATTCCAACAGCTTCAAAACATAGTTTTTAGGCTAGGAGGACCTTTGGTTTAGATCCCAACATTTTCAGACATATTTTGGACTATTGGCTAGATGTTGGGAAAAATATCACATCGGTGTGGGACCCATATTCTGTCAAAATGACATTCGATGGAAATTTTGATCATTCCATTGAGTTTGAAATATCGAATTTGGTAGGGTAGCATAGTTCATTTATTTTTGTGGGGATTCTAAACGAATCCTTAGGGATCCATAGAGACTTGAAAACATTCTATGCCTTCAGCTGGTACACTCAATTGGTGTATTCACTTAAGTGACCATTAAGTCTCTTAAGCATCCAGCCAGTCACTTAAGAGACCAGCATTGCCCAGCTAAGGCTGCTTAAGTGAAGACTTAACCTATTAAACAAAGGTTACATAAGCGGCAAATTTTTTTCTTAAACAATGCGCGTGCAAGTGACAGATATTGCAAAAGTGACACTTGTCCTTCAAAGTGATGACGACTTAGTTGGCCCCGTATCCTCTGAAGTGACACTTGGGTGCCAATAAATACCCCAATCAGTCTGATTTTATTGTATTTTTCAAAAAAGTTCAAGAGTGTAGAACCTTAGAAAGTATGGAAACTTAGGTAAAATATTATAGGAGATTTGGGATGTTTTGGAGCTTAAATTACTCCTTTCTTCTCTAAATTCTTATTAAGTTTTATAAATTTCATGGTGTATTTCTCAATTACTTCCCAAAATTCCTAGATTATTGTTGGGTTGATTTTAGCATCATTTCAGCTTAGAATTTACCCATTATTAACGATAAATGTTCCTTGAGCATAGAGGAACGCATTGACGATTTTGTGGGTGCGATTCTGCAACTGGTCCCCACATGAAAATTTTACATTATTATGGTCCAAAAGCATAAAAATGTAATATGGGTACCATTTTTTTTTATATTGATGAGTAAATTATTGTATTGATAGTGTGGCATGGTGTGGAATTTTTTGAGAAGGGAAAATCACTTATTTGGTAAATTTCATTGGGCTTTCTCCATCATCCAGGTTGGCTAGGTTTACCTTTCTTTTATATTGATCTTAATAGTATATTTATTATAATGTGAAAGATATGGTTTGGAAATTAGGTCTTATAGGCATGACTAGTTTAGTTTCAATTATTTAGCCTATTAAGAAACGTAAACTAGGCGTAATTGACTTAGTTACTCATGTTTATGGTAGAATTGCTATATGAGGACCAAATGTGGCTAATTTAATATCTAAAATTAAATTTAGATACCTTATCCTAGTCTAGTGTATAAATTTCCATAGAACAGATTTTGGGGATTAGAAGTTGGCCCCTCCGGCCACCTTAGGCCAAGACTCTTATTAGCTTTTTTTAGATTTCTAGATGTGTTACTTTATTAAAATTCATATTATAAGATTGAGGAGGCTAGATTCTTGGTTCTTATTCTATATTGGTACTTTAGAGTTAACATTAGTTTTGGTTCAAGTCTGATGATATATTGACTTTATATGTTTTGGTTTAAGTTTGATGGTTTATTATTTTGAGTTTTTGTTCAAGTCCAGTAATTGATGATATGAGTTTTGGTTCAAGTCCGATAAATGATGATAATGATATCAAATTCTTTGTTTGAGTTCGGCAATGAGAGGTTATTTATGATATGTTATGTTATGAGAGGATTTACGTAATGATTTTGAGACGTGATTACTTAGGATAATTACTGGTTATTACTTATCTTTTATTGTACCCTCAGGGTTTATAGGGGATCACATTGGGTTATTTACTTTTCCGCACCTACTGGCTTATGGGACCTAGTTTTATAGTTATAGTTATGTGTTCTTTATTTTATTATTTGGATTATTTATTTATTCATTTCTAGAATTTGGACTTATTCTAGGTTTGACCTTCTACCTTGACTTAACTTATTTATCTTGCATCTTATTATGTTTATATTATGATTTAGCTCAGTCGGCTGATGATACCTATATAGTACCCATGGCTTTGGTACTCAAACTACATGTATGTACCTTTATGGTGCACGCTTGAGTACTAGTGGATGTCACTGATGATTTAATCATGTTGATTAGAGTTCGCAGATAGGGTGAGCTCTCGGAGATAGAGTTGACCTTATCCGCTTCTTCTAAGTCTTTCTTTATTCGAGATGGATGTATATTTGATTATTACACTACCCATATTCTTTTGTTAGGGGATTTTGTACCGACACTACTAAGTTGTTGGATGTTATTGTTATCCTATCTATCATTTGTATTATTACTAATACTTAATTTATCATTGTAAATTTTGCAATTTTTTGACATTTATACAATTTTTCACCAAATTTGTCAGTTGCTTTTATTTCCTAGCTATGGTTAGGCTTACCTCTTGGTTGGATAAAAAATGTACCTTCATGATTGAAAAATTAGGTTGTGACAAGTGTAGACAAATATATAGAAGTATCAAGATATTCACAATCTAAATCGTAAGACATGGAAAATTTCAAAGCCACATAAGTGAAAAAGGAGCCTAGATCAAACAATTTAGAAGCCATACGATCACAGACATAAATAGTACCAGTGATCACCATATCAGAAGCTTCTACCTCAAGATGAGCTGGAACTACATAAAGATGTGCCTTGTCACCACCCAAAATACTACCTCTAGATCCCTGAGCTCTATTCCTACCGACTTATCCTCAACCTTGATTGACCTAATTGACATCCCTTGGCTGCCCACCATGACCATCATGTGGATGACCCCTACCATTTCCTCCACCAATACAGCCTGTTGGAGTTGGAACAGTAGAAGATGGTTGTTGTCTCAACTGACCTACAGATAGAAAGTTAGGACAATTCATTTTAATGTTTCCTAAAGACCTACAATTAAAGAATTTGAATCCCAAAGTAGGACTCTAAACTTAAGAGGATAAATTTGTATAGCTATTGACCCTCGAAGATTGATAACTAGCGCAGATACCCCCCTAAAGACATTGGAGTGGAACAAATATAAGGCCGAGTAGAACAACAACCCTTTGGGAAAGATCCAATAAACATTCTTAAGGTATAGGACATATTTCTTATTCATGTACTACTCCCAATTTTTCAGCATCATCTTTTTTCTGAAAATTCAACATCCTAAAAAGTCTTATCAGACATAACTATTGATAATTTAGCCAATTAAATCCTAGAGTTTCGACCTTTCACAATATACCGAGTTCCCTTTTCATCTTAGGTGACAAATTGTAAAACATAACAGGACAAGGAATAAAACTTGGCCTGATAGGCCACCACAGAAATATCACTATACCATAACCCAAAAAAATCATCTTTCTTCTGATCATGACAAGTGCGGTAACATACTACTCCAAAACACATTTTGTTTGTGAGTGAAGGTGGGTAAGACCTGCACTCTACAAATAACCTTCAGCATGGCTTAGATTTATTCTGCATATGAAAGGAAACAAAATCCATGCCATACCTCTCAACTATAACCATTTTGTGTAGACGTTCATGACAATCTATCAAGAATTCAAAAGCATCCTCATACTGGACCTTTGAACACTGAGAGATTCATTTTTATAAACATACAAAATATCCACGCTCATCATAAATTATGAGTATCCTAATTACCTCTTGGGATGCATCCCTGCTTAAGAGCCCTTGTCTATCTTTGGTGCTACTATAGTGGGATGTTACAAAGTTGTTGATGGAGTAGTCAGAACCACTGGAGTATAACTAGTGCTAGCCAAACTACCCAAGAACTCCAGTAATTATTGATTAAATTTGTATATAAAGGCAGCTAAGGTGTATTATTTGGTGTTGACACCATATTCTCTGGAGCTCTTTTTTCCAACTACATCCACTTCATTATGAACATGGCTAGGTTCATCTTATTTAGGATGAAGGGATGGTTATCTCTATTTTGGTGCTTTCTAAGATGCATTTTCTCTATTTTAATAGACACGTCTCCTCATTCTTTCCTTCTCGTATAGCTTCAAACATAAGACTTGCCTTGAATGTATCTCTAAATACTTGTGTGAATGTTGTTTATGTGCTACCATATATGTGGTTGCTGATCTTGTGGAATGATATTCAACATCTCTATACATGTGTTAATGAATCAAATAACAATTTGGATTATTAGAAACAAATTGGAATTAATTAATAGCACAAAAGAATGAGAAGAAATTATTTTTCTAAAGCCCTATACCCTCCCAAAAAATACAGATGTCATTGTACCATTCAAGAGTACTCTAGTATAATTCTTCCTATACAATAATATCTACATACTGACTGCTCTAATACTATTCTTTTCACTCCTAACATTTATTACTGGTGCCCGCCTAATTATGGTAAAAGAACCATGCTAATCTTTCCCTTATTCATTTATGTATTACTCTCACATTTGTAATTTGTTAGTCCCCATGCATTCCAATAAGGATAAAAATATCTTTATTCATTACCTAGATAATCTTTGTCCAAAGACATCATCTATAAAATGATAGAGTTTAGAAACCTCAATTTATTATAAAACCCGGGACCTGAAGTCACCATACAAGACATTGAAGAAGTAACTGAGACTACAAAATAATTATAATGTACAAAACATAAGTGAAAGAATCGTCTTAGTCCCAATAAAAAGGAAATCAACATCACAAGAAGATCCAAAGGTCACACTGAATTGGTGCTCATCATTAAAATCAAGTCTAAACTATTAGCTAGAATATAGGTCCTGTGTTATCCTCTGGAATATATTTTCCATTCAAAAGAAAAGAAGAGTACATATAACATCAGTACATCAACAAGTACTAGTAAGCATCATAGGCCGACTAACTCAAAAACGTAAAAGAAATTAATCCAAATAAGTATAAGAGTGATCATAACCAAACATATAACCACTAATATCAATCAACTAAACACATCAAATAGCATCATGTAAATGCAACTCAAATGTTTACTTTCATTGTCTTTTATACTTAGTCATTTTCATTAACAAATCATCATCATGTATAATCATCATAAAAGCACTCAATGCATATGAGTGAGTGCACGTATGAAAATTATGTGCACCAACTCCTACTCTTATTAACATTAGTATCAACACCATATTATACCAGCGTGGTACCTGACTTATTATCTCAACATATCATATCCATACAAATATGGTACTTGATCTATTATCAAAACATATCATATTTTTACTACTATGGTACCTGATCCGTTGTCTCAATATATCATCTTTGTAACCTCATGGTACCTTACCCATCATCATAATATATCATATTCATCCTGGTGTGGTACCCGATCTATCATCTCAATATATCATCTCAATATATCATCATAATGAAAATAAAATAAAATGGAACCATTAAATCACGAGTCATAAAGAAGGCAATCATAAATCTCATGTTTAAAAACAATCACAAAGCCAAAAAAGTCTAAGTGTTACAACAAAGCCATAGCCTACCTTAATTCATTTGCTCAAAGTCACCTTTAAGATATACTTTTACCCTTTTGATCTCATTATTGATCTATAACAATAATAATGTATACTAACTTAATAGTTCATCCTTTTTTAACTAATAGGGATAAAAATCACTAATTACTAACCCTATTTCATCAACTTAAGATTTTCTATCTCTTAAAATCATAGATTTTACTTGAATTAAAATAAGCAATCATAATCCAAGTCATATTATGTCTCGACCCAAATCGGGTTCTGGCCATGATGGGCATACCAAGTCAACTGAGGACCAAGATTACTCCCTGAACCTATTACAATACCACCAAAAATAACTAGAAGAGGATGAATACTAATATAAAGAAAGATAAACAAGATGAACCCAAAAGTCTACATAAAAGTCAATATACAAAACAACCATAATACTCATGTCCACACTATTCACAAAGCCTCTAAGAAAAAAAGAGTACAAATAAAGTGTTGGGATATGCCCCAAATAA
The DNA here is from genome assembly GCF_002878395.1 of Capsicum annuum. Taxonomy (NCBI): domain Eukaryota; kingdom Viridiplantae; phylum Streptophyta; class Magnoliopsida; order Solanales; family Solanaceae; genus Capsicum; species Capsicum annuum. The sequence goes on along the minus strand of NW_025853052.1, from coordinate 12,935 downwards.
TAGCCAAACCATACCAAAGAAAAGTATATGACATAAGAAAACAAAATCATAAAATGGGGTATTCTCAATTTTGGAAGCTCACCATTTTAGTCTGACTAATGAGTTGACCCTAAATCACCTAGTGAGTATGCAAGAGGAGTAGAAGCTTGGCCAATTCCTACATCGCGTGGGGATACAGTTTCTAAAAATTATTAGTGGTCAGAGAGCTAGCATATAAATCAAGGATAAAGGATAAAATAATATGATGATCCATAACCCCAAAACCAGTATAACCAATGCACAACATCACATACAATACTTAAATATATATATATCATATACTGAGGAGAGGGAACAAGGCAAAGAATGAACTTCAAAAATCTTAACCTTGACTGTGCATCATAACCATCATAATAATAGTAACCACGAGCTATATGGGCCCCAACACTCACCCCCTGGTCGGGCCCAATACGTGTAGCCGCATGAACCAAAGAAAAATTATACATATATGCAGATGGGGGACTCGAACCCTCATATATATACCAACGTGACTTAAGAAATCGATCATGATTATTATTTGGAGGACTCGAACCCTCCAATAATACTAATAATAATAGTAAAGAGGATTCAAACCACCTGGTCAGTGATGATGAGTGTTGAATCTATCACTTAATTATACTCCGCATTCATGCACATTACCACGCTTTGAATAAATAAGTGAGAAATAATTTGTGATGAAATACACTAATATTCACATTTTGTAGGCACCAAGATGATAGGACGGAGAGATATGGATTGGAGCTAAAAATAACAAAAGGGAGAAAAGAAGTACAGCTGAAGACCTAGAGCAGCACATGGCCTTAGTTATTGCAATCTTAGTCAGCCATTATGGTAAAGATATTGTGATCGCATGGAATTTCCCTCAGTCATGGTGGGAGTGGTCACAGTTAAACAGGTGTGATCGCGGCCTAGCAGAAAATCAACCTAAGGGTAAAGATGTAAATGCCCATAATTGTTCCCAATTTTTCCTAAAGAAGACTTAAACCGTATCATTCAAATATTCTACAATTCTCAATTATTGAACATTGTTCTAGCTCTTAGCCTCCATACTTGTAGAAGAAAATATTGCATTAATTTTTGGTGAAGAATACATTAGAGTAGCTTCAAAGTGAAGGATTAGCTAATTCCCATTGAAAATTTATGGATATTTAAAATATTAAGTAAAATTCACTTAGTCATTTTTATATGTAATAAATGGAGTTTATTTAGTATATATTGTGTACTATTTCTATGAATAGCTCTTCCTTTTGGGATTTTGCTTGATTAGGGTGTGAATATGTCTAGGATGTGATTTGTTTGTGCATTTACTAGTTTGTGGTGTTTGGTTCCAGTATTGCTTGAGTAAATTTATTGGGATTTGGGGGTAAAATCCCTAAATAATCAAATGGTTTTGATGGTTGAAAATTCCAAACTATTGAATGCTCCAACCATCCATGAAAGAGGGGTTTAGGTGAACTATAGAAACCCTCACCATCCTTCAATGATGGATGCGGGAACCAAAGAAGTAGTAGACAATTAGCGAGTTTAGTTTGATAATTTTCACTATCTTAGACATAAGGGTAATCAAGAAATGACTATACTTAGGACACCATCCTGGAAATAGGGGTGTCTAATTGAGGTATTAGGTGGTTTTGGTTGAAGCACTCTTTAGGTACTCAAAAGGGTCAATAAGTGACTTCCTCGATGTTTTGTTGAAAAAATAGCCTCAATGATTTCCAACCTATCCTACCACATCACCAACATTTAGAATTTCCATCAAGTCATCACACACACATGCATAAGTTGCCCTTAGGAAAGCATAATCCCAAGATTCGTGCATAACTGATTAGAATCTAATTGTTCATAGCCCCGAATTAATACTTGAAAACCCCCAAAAGAAATATTAGTTTTAATTCTTTCTAACCCCCTATTTTTATATTTTTTTTACTCTAGGTTTGAATTTAGCAAGTATCCATTGTTCTGGGCTAATTTGATAGCAACTCACATTGTTCCTCATGGATTTGACCTCGACTCAAATGTTGTGTAAATATATTGAAGACAACCACCTTGTATTTATGTTTAAGTTTAGCATTATAAAAAATAAAGCCGTTATCAGTGAACAATTTGGCGCATTGTGTTAGTTTTGTATTTTAGCTTACTTTCTTAAATTCAATCTTTTAAATAAGTGTTTGTTATTTTGTTTTGTTTCTTGTGTTAGGTAGATTTTGTTTTTATTTACTTTTTTCAATGGAATCTCAGGACTACTATGATTTTTGAAGTTGGAAGTCCTATTTTGATGATCCATGTCCATATTATGATAGACCTCAATTTCTAAGAGATTGTAGCTATGCTTCCCTGGGAGAGATGGAACCACCATCTAGATCCTATTGGAGTATCGCTTTTGTTTATGTGGTGGTCAAGAATGACCTTGGAGTTATTGTCCAAATACCCCTTCCCCCATTATACTAACTCAATTGCTAGTTTCTTTATCTTAGTTTGACAGGTATCATTATCCATTAAGGGAAGAGAAACAAGCCAAGTCAAATAGTTTTGAAGGAATGCTTCAAACTATTTTAGATCAGGTAACTACAACAAAGGAGAATTAGCAAGACATACATCAATCCTTGGGGGCATGTAAAGATGAGAACGCCAAGATAAGTGAAATAGGCAAAGAAACAAATCTTGTAAATATCATTACCTTGCATATTTCCTAAGAGGAGGTGAATCAAGAAGGAAAACCAAGCAATGTATTAAATAAAGAGCTTGGTAGTGAAGAATCCTTGTTAAAGTTCCAACCAACCAAACAAAATATTGTTGAATATGACAAAATCAAGGAAATGATCCTAGAGTCAAAAGAATAAACCAATAAAATCTCTTATGATGACTCTAGGTCATTTCGTGGTGAAGATGCTAATAAGTATGAAATTCAAAAATTAAGGGATAATCACATTCAAAGCACTTCTCAACATTGTACTTAGAGGATGTAATGAGAATCCATCTACCTAGGAAAATGATAGATTATAAGGAAAATGAGTACCATCCCTATATTTTGGACATTGACATTCCAAAAAGGCATAAGGAAACCCCAACATCAAAGGCAAAGGAACTCAATTTTCGATGTACTACTAGTGGCCGATTGATGTTCCCTCCTTTGCTTAAGTATCTAAACCGGAAATTTGATGTGAAATTAGGTTAAAGGTTCAAGTCTTCAAAGTGGAGAGATAAAAGATTCATCTCCATGTCCCTACCTCTATCTAGATTCACCTTGGAATATTTGAATCTTCTTTCTCTCTGTCGCTTAACACATAGTGAGCAAAAGTTGGGATGGAGATTCAAATCTTCTAAGTGGAAACACAAATAATAGTTAGAGAGGTAGTTTGCCATAACAGATGGGAAACAACCCTTCATGCCACGAAAGTGGAACGTATCCTTTCATTTATACATTATAGAGTAGATTTTATTTTGATTTTGTTCATGCATATACATGAAATATGGTGCTAGGAGGAGTATTGATTAAATTTGAAAAAGGATAGGTGTAAAATTATAAGTTTTGGACTGAGCATGGGAATGTAGAGGACCTAAAAATTAGTTTTGGTTGATGAGATCATGATTTATGTCACCACGATAGCGATTTGTGTCACCGTTCTTGTGGATTTCATATGTCCACAATCATGGGTATCTAACCTTGATCGCAACCAATGCAGTTTACAAGACCATCTGACTGCCTATTCCTCCATGCCTCTTTTTTAAACTCTCTGAAAACTCTATAAGGTTTAAGCATTTTTTGAGTGTCCACGTGATGCATTACAATTTATCCTCTTCATATAATATAGTAAGTGATCCAAACTCCCTTGTTTTAATGTTGTTTTAGGCTTGTAATTGCAATTTAGCAAAAGGCCTATAATAGTGTTTTTAATGCTAAATCCATGTTTGTGCATAGTTATTTTGATAGTTAACTATTGCAGTCGATGTACACATTAACGGGGATATCTTGAGTGCCCAAACTTAGGCCTATATATTATCAAATTCATGTGTACACCATATGTTTGATTAATTGCCCCAATGAAATCAATGTTGGTTTATATGAGTTTGGAGGACAATAATCCAACATTGAAAGTTTAAGTTTCATGAGCATAATAAGAATAAATTGGAGCTTATTTTGCGGTTAAAGTCTAGTGTTTTGGTGATGTGCAAAAACTGTCAAAAAGGGTCCCAGTTTTTGCAATCATGGTCATCGAGACCGCAATCACAAAATTGAAATCGTGGTCACGTATCTATGGCCACAGAACCATGATCACGGTGAAAGGTTTACGATCGCTATAACTGAGACAAAATTTTAGCTGAGTAAAAAATTTGTACATGTCTATTTCTCACTCCAAAACTGATTACAACATTTCTAATCAAGTCTAACTAATCAATCTAACGTGGTTTTGGTGTGTAATTTCTAATGATAGTTTGGACTTTGTGGCCTATAGTTACTCAACATGGGAGACTACGACCACATCCATATTATGGCACTTGAATGTCATAATTAGTATTACAATGACCGTGACCTCCCATGGACGAAACTACATCTAGAGAGAAGCATATGCATTGACATGGTGCCAGAGCAGTATCCAGGATTCTTTGAGAGGCTTACTACTTCCGAATGGATATGCTTTGCTCCCGATCCCAGTAAGGCTAATGAATACTAGGGTGATAATTTTACATGAATCTCAGCGTAGTCTCCCTCTCAAACCCTTTAATGATGTTTTGGGGGAGAATAAGAGAGGTATATTGTTCAACATGATGTGTAAGAGGGTGAAGGGACTGTGGAAGGTCCTGAAACCTCATGATAAGCTACCTTCTTCCAGAGTCGAGAGTGATGATGAGGCACCTGGTAAGTGGTCTGATGCTGATATTGGTAATGATATACAAATAATGATTTTGTAGGGGATGGCAGCACATAATGTAGACACAAGGAGAATATCCTTTTCCCCTTTCTATTGATTACATAATTATGCAGTAAGGTCACTACAACCTATGGGTTGGGGGTTGTTTTCTCCGTGTTTGAACTTTATACTATTGGCTTTGAGACATTCTATAATTTTTTGTGTTTTTATTTATGGATACTTTATGCTGATTTGGATGTTGGATTCGAATTTTTGGCCACTCTGATGGTTCCCACATTTTAATGGATTAGTCATGTTGTTTTGTTTTTTTAAGATTTTTGTTTTTACTTAGTTTTAGTTTTATTATGGTGATGCATGATGAGCTTTTCCCTATGATATATTGAGTGACATCTTTCTTAAGGAGAAAGCATCGTGATTGGGTTTTGAATTTAGATACAGAGGAGTTCTCAATACCCAAGGCATCAAGGTCATAAATTCAAGGGGATTCTGAGTACCTGTAGTGGTACTACACTCACACTTTTGTCGAAGTCTGAGTAGCCATATGATTGGTTTTCCTAAATTGAGCCAAATGTAAAAAAAGAGGTTTGGATTGTTGTCATAAGTTAGCAAATTGTGTATGGTGCAAATACAAAACAAACAACCCTCTCCATCCAATTTTTTTTTCACAAATCAAGGGAATGGACATGAATATCCTTGTAACAAAATTTTTTCTCTTTTTGTGACTCCAAAGTCTTTGGTTTGTACATATTGATAGACACTCCATGTTTATCTCATACGTAAGGGGTGAATTGATCCTACTTGGTGAGTTCACATGCCATGAGCGGTGAGTTTGTTTGATTAAATCTCATGTATACTTGTGTCATATAGAACTTGCCCCATTAGTCTCTCAAGACTAATTTTTAATGTATTTGGTTAGAGAAGTGATCTTAGGCCATCTTGGTGACTTTTGGAAGCCCACTTTTTCCTAAAACGTCTACCCGTGCATAAATGTTATCCTCAGTCACCCACTATGAGATAGTATACCTTTCTTTGGGAAATAATTTACAAATTATGAGCCATTCAATTTCTATCCCTCTTTTGAATCATACCCTCCTTGAACTTAGAAATTCAACTTGAGGCTAAAAGCCTCAGTTGGGTGTGGTGAAGATTGAAGAAAGAAACTTTGGTCCACGAGGTGTTAGGTGAATGCCTATGTGCTTAATCATTGAAAAAAATTAGTAAGAAAAAAAATGACCCAACAAAGGAAGGAATTGCCTGAAAATTGTAAGAAAAAGAAATGAATAAAATAGGTGAAACAAGGATGCATTAGTAGGTACTTGTGAAAGAAGGCTAATGAAAACAAAGGGAACTACCCCATAGTCAAAGGATTGATAAAATGATGTGATGTATATGATCAAGGAGGGTGTAACCATGTCGTTCCTAAATGATATCCGACCTTCACCTGAACCTAAATTACATTCTCAACAAGACCTTCGAGATCTCCAACCATTCGCTTTCAGTATAGTCGTAATTGAAAATAGGGGCAAGACAATGGTATAACACTTGTTAACATAGAGAGTTCTTGTAAGGGAGAAAGTTTTGCACTTAAAATTCCGTATTTCATAATTTGTAGCTTGGCATATAAAACTTTTCTTTTTGTGAGGAGGCATGTGAACAAGTTGAGGTGGGTGATTTTGTCACCTTCCAACAAATAAGGTAAAAGGAGTATAACTTAGTGATGGTCAAAAGTGAGTCCCATCTCAAGTATTGGTTGTTATTGCATTGTTTCTTTTTGAAGTCTTTTGCATCCTTATATATTGTTTTTTAATGTGGAGGGGTGAAGTGAGAATAGCTAGGCCCATATGAAAAAAGATACTTGTGGTTGTGACTAAGCTCAAAGTAAATGTGATCATTGGGTGAAATATTTTGGGCATAAATGTACATTGTCTAATGTTGGGAGGTAGTGTTTCTTAAGGACAGCCAAAGCTTTAAGTTGGGGTGCTGATAAGTGGTGAATCTACCACTCAATTATACTCCACATTCGTGCACAATACCTTTCTTTTAATGAATAAGTGAGACATAAGTTGTGATTAAATGCCCTAATATTCATATTTTTTAGGCACTAAGATGATAGGATGAAATGATGTGGATTAGAGCTAAAGAAGAACAAAAGGGAGCAAAGAAGTTCAGCTGATAACCTGGAGCAGCACATGGCCTCAGTTATCGTGATCACACTCCTCGATCCGTAGCTGCAGTTTATCAAGATGGTAAAAAAATTAAGATCGTGTAACATTTCCCATGATCATGGTAGGAGTAATCATGGCTAAACATGTGAGATCGCGACCTAGAGAAAAATCAGCCCAAGGGAAAAGATGTAAATGCACACAGCTGTTCCCAAATTTTCCCTAAAGAAAACTCAAACCCTATCATTCCATCATACATTCTACAAATCCTAATTATTGAACATTGTTATAGCTCTTGGCCTCCATACTTGGAGAAAAAAATATTGTATTAATTTTGGGTGAAGAATACATTGGAGTAGATTTCAAGTGAAAGACTAGCTAAATACTATTTAAGATGCGTAGATTTTCAAAGTTTGAAATAACATTCTGTTAGTCTTTCATTGGTCTAATCAATGGAGGTTATTGGGTATATCTTGCTTACTATTTCTATCTATAGCTAGTTCTTCCTCTTGGGATTATGCTATATTAGAGTGTGAATATGTATGGGATGTGATTTTTTTTTATAAATTTACTATTTTGTGGAGTTTGGTTCCACTATTGCTTGAGTAAATTCGTTGGGATTTGTAGGTGAAATCCCCAAATACCCAAAAGAGTTTGATGGATGAAAATCTAAAACTCTTGAAAGCTTAAACCATCCTTGAAAGAGGGGTTTGGGTGAACTATAGGAACCCTTATCATCCTTTAAAGATGGATGTGTGAACCAAGGAAATAGTAGCTAATTATTGAGTTTAATTTGATAATTTTTACTATCTTATACATAAGGGTGATTATGAAGGGACTATACTTAGGACGCCATCCTAGAAATAGGGGTATCTAATTGAGGTATTAGGTGGTTTAGGTTGAAGCACTCATTAGGTGCTCGAAAGGGTCAATGAGTGACACCCTTGAGCTTTTATGTACAAACTAGCCTCAAGGATTTCTATCCTAGCCTGCCACATCACCAACATTTAGAATTTGCAGCAAGCCATCAAACGCCCATGCATAAGTTGCCCCAAGGAAAGTATAAGCCCAAGATCCTTTCTTAACTAATTAGACTCTAATTGTTCGTAGCCCTAAATTAATACTTAAAAATCCCAAAAATAAATATTATTTTTGACATCTTCCAAACACCTCATTTTTATCTTTTTGTATGCTGGGTTTGAATTTAGAATGTATCCATTGTTCCAGGCTAATTTGATAGCCACTCAGATTATTCCTCGTCGATTTTACCCCAAATCAAAAGTTGGGTAAATATATTGATGATGAACACCTTGCACTTAAATTTATTTGTAAGCTGAGCATTATAAATTGGCAAGGGGACTCGAACCCTTAAGCTACAGCGACCCCGCACTGGTTAGCACAGTTTCTAGTGTTGGTTCCTCTGGGATCTCCACCTTTCACTTTATCTACACAACTCTCTTTTAAGCCTAATTTAAATATTTAACACATATTCCCATTTTAACAATGCCATTTATACACCACGGCATCCCATTGGTATCATCATACCAAAACCACTTCCAAGTTATGATCATCATGCTATGTTATTAGTTTAACCAACTTGGGACTTGAACCCATAGGTCCAAAAGGTATTCAATAATCCATCATTAGGACTGGAGCCCACTTTATCATATAAACCTACAAGGTTCCAATTCCACCATTAATACATGGCCACCAAGGTTTTTCAAAGAAAACATGTATACTTCATTATCCCTTTTATGTCAATGCATTATAAAAAGTGGGTAAACAAAACTATGTCATAAAAGCCTTTTCATTGACAAATTCACAAACATATTGAGGGTATACAATTTTCAGAACCATGGTGAAAGCAAAATCATCAACTGGGAGTTAGCCATGACACCTCAGTTTAATCACCATTCCCATGAATCCCACAATGTTCAATAACATTAATAAAGAAAGAATTTTGGATAAATAACCATGGAAAATCAATTAAGTGATCAATCATATCAGAAACCATGAACTATGTTAAAACCCACATCAAAACCACGCATTATTAAAAAATTTATGCTATTAGGAAAAGTATATGTATAGGGAAAGAGATACATGCCCTAATTTCCAAGAAATTTGAAGAAGACAACACCCTTAGGACCCTAGTTGACCATCTCCTTTAACCATAGTCTTGGCATGAAAAGTCGGATTTGAGAGAGGATTTTTTAGAGTGAAATAATCGATGTTATGCTGTGAAAACGAAGGAAAATATGTTAATATAGTGTTTAGGGGTTGGTTGTAAGTGAAAGGAATTCAATACCCATCCTCCCAAGTCAACAAAACCAAACATTGCCGAACTTAAAGCATCAGCACATTGCGGAGGGTAATCTCTGTGATAAGCTTGGCGCCGCACGGCTTTGTGGATCCTTACTGCCTCTTCATTAAAATACTTAGAAATTTTAGTTCAGGTATTGAATTAAGGTAAAATTTGATGTCTTGGAAAGAGGACACATTTATAAATAATTTGGGGGGTCTTGAGACCAAAAATTCCATATATTCCAAAAGTTATACATGTTCAATTTGGACCCTTGTAGAATCAAATTCCAAAATTTGGTCGATAATTAAAGTTCATAACTGCACTTCAGTCTAAGTGTTTACTACGAGCATTCTTCCCCTCAAAGTCACCTTTCACACTAAGTTACTGATCATGACACTTACATTTATATATAAACAATTAGATTCATGTTTACTCACGTAGAAACAACGGTTTGAATTCTAGCCAAAAAATGCAGGGTATCACATTATCTCCCTCTTGGAATCATTCGTCCTCGAATTATAGATAGGAATCTTTTGAATCTTTAGAAGTATGGAACGACGTATTCAAATTCACAATAAGAATTCTCCCTCAACAAAACATGTATAGGAATCCAATAGAAAAGGGCTCCATGACATCACCAAGTAAATTATGTAAGCACAAATTATAAGACAATGAGAAAAAGGTCGTATACAAAGGTAAATGACACGAAGCTCTTCACCCCAAGTGAGAATATCAAAAAAATCAAAATTTTACCTTGTTCCGCATCGCAGACCTTATCGATGATCACAGCCGCTGCATCGCGGGGCTGTCACGGAGGCTTACTTCCTCCGTGACCCAAAACTACCCCGAACCCCGTCCGAAAATTCTGAAACACTTTTGGGTACCCTTTAAAAATCCTCGAACAACATTTAAATCAAAAATCAATTTTTCAATCATGGGAAGGTCAAAAATAAAATGATAGTAAATTTGATGGTCTTATACCAATAGATCTTAAATATTACAATGCATCTCACCTATAATTTCAACTTATAGTACCATAATTCGCTATTTAAATATTACAATTCCCCTACAAAATACATTGCTACAAGAGATGGTTTCTAACTATACATTGCTTCCATATTTAAGCCTAACCCTAAGTTAAAAGATACTAACTCAAGATACGAGGCTCTATACAGTACATCCATCCATAATTACTACTCCATCCTATCATTATAGTCAAACAACATTATGTCTTATTAAGAGTACTAGCCACTTAACACAATGACTTGTGTATCTATAAATCACAACATTTAAATCTATCTTTACTACACCCACTTTATGGATTTCCCAACAAAAAACCTGACAACCTTAACCACTTTCAAATAGATTTTCACCACATATTCTGCTCCGGACTATGTCTCTTAATAAAAGTTTCATCTCACCTTTTTTGATTTATCTACAACCTTTGTTTGACTTGCCATACCATAATTTTTCAAGAAATATCAACCACTCTCTAATCTAGAACTTTACTACGCTTCCATAACAACCACCATCCTGACACTAGTAGAGTAACTGAGGGAATAGAGTATGTGCTTTGGAAATTGAAGTAACAGTATTCCAACACAACAAATATTTGTTACAATACTCAAGATGGGTTCTATGACATGATATATGATCCAATAACTAAGAAGGTCTCCAAACATCAAAATATTTAGATCATAATTAGAGGGCCTAAACACGGATAATGATTTACTAGAGAACAAGAAATTTATGTGTAGACACCTTTTAAATATGGGGGATATTGGTAGAATTTCCCCTTAAACCGAAATAGCAGAAATTTGCATCAGTACAAATAGATTTATCATGACTCAGCCCAGAAACTCACCACCATTAGATAATTTAAGATTTGTATCATCTCCGCCTTGGCTCAAAGGTCACTATCCCAACCTCGAAAGTATCCCTTTACTAAAATTTTACGCATAACACTCGGCATAATAGGGGTGGGGGGTATCACTATGCACAAGAACACAAACTCCCCATAACAACTCCAATATAAAGACACTAAATTATTTCTAGGACATCCTCTTAGGGGGTACTAATCATAACTTCCTTCAATCTCCAAAGTCACCGCCTTATGAATAATATTATCATGGGCATGGACATCCATGGTTCTAAACACTTAACACTCCATTTTCAACTTCTTAGAATACTAGCATTATACCTCTAAATTGTAACCTGATAACCTGACAAAATTTTAAAACTATACAAGGAGTTCACATAGTCTATCTACTTCTCCCTCAATTCAACTAACATAACACCATATACCAACTCCCTAGACATCTCTATACTAAGAAATTTAAGAACATAATCTAGGCATACATGGCAATCATAACTCAAGAACGAGCACACTTTACTCTCATAACTTAAGCCCTTATACATCTAATGATTTAGCCACCATTTGTTCTTCAACACTAGACCTCATGCATATATCACAATTATTCACTACAAATTCATAAGTAATCAACCTACACTCTTTTACATATTGTATCCAACCTACTAATTCACTCCCACAAATTTTACATCACCGTTCTCGAGCTAATATTCGTATCATCATAATATATATCTAAAGTTCAAACTTAGTATATAGCAACAATCATGTACAATCAATGAAATATCTGACATAATATACTAATCCGCAAAATAGATAAATACACCTAAATCTCTTATTTTACTTAACTATAGCCCACAAGAAAATTCTTCCTCACCATATTAGCATTGCACCTAAATATTTATTACACATCTTCTCATATGCCAAATTAACATTCAACTACTAGATAAAAATAAAGGGACCCTTAGTGTATTAAAACCAACTAATAAGGATAATTGATCTTAATCTTATTACCTAATCCATCATAGTCTATAAAACATTCACCTCCTTGCATCACATCCGTTGATCCATGCATACACCCAAACAATCTTCATGATTCAGTAAATACCACTAAATCCCCTCTTTTTATGATCTCGCCAAGTGAATGCTAAATTCATAAATTACTATCCGGCCAAACCTTATATTCACAACCTATGATTTATTTCACTAATTCCATATCTAGTCCTCCTGAGCTATTTTCTTATTTCAACTAAAGATGCAAATGGTGCAACTAACCAATATATTTTACCGACTACCATAAGAGCATATTACTTAGCTAACACCATAAGAGTATACCAACTTCAACACCTCACATGAAGGTCATGCAATTATAACTATCTCTTTTTCAGTAAAAAGTTAACCTCACACTGACTTCTAAACATGCAATTTTACATCACTAACCTCTATATTACTTTACCACTCATAGGTCATAACACCCCAATATATACTACCTTTTAGGATTGAAATACTATCCCAATATTTGGATATAAATATTTCTCCTTAAGAGAGACACTTGCAATAAAGTTCTCAAAAGCGATAATTTACACATCTTACCTTTGGCTAAGAAGCATGATTCATCAAGTTTGAGATACATGCTTGAATTAATAAAACTTGATGTACTAATTGACTCTTTTTGAGTACCCGTACCATCCTAT